>NC_069502.1:535070443-535145155 GCF_027579735.1 Bombina bombina | reverse complement strand
ACCATGGTATTTCACCCATAATCCCTAAGTATAAAAAATAATTAGAACCATATTCCTATCAGAAACAGGTAAAATGTGTTCCTCTGCATGTGTAACCATATTTTACCCATAATTCCCATGTATAAGAATAATTAAAACCATATTCCTATCAGAAACAGGTCAAATGTGTTCTTCTGCATGTGAAACCATGATATTTCACCCATAATCCCCATCTATACAAATAATTAGAACCATATTCCTATCAGAAACAGGTCAAATGTGTTCCTCTGCATGTGTAACCATGATATTTCACCCATAATCCCCATGTAGAAAAATAGTTATAACCAAATTCCTACCAGAAACAGGTCAAATGTGTTCTTAAGCATGTGTAACCATGGTATTTCACCCATAATCCCCATGTATAAAAATAATTAGAACCATATTCCTATCAGAACCAGGTCAAATGTGTTCTTCTGCATGTGTAACCATGATATTTCACCCATAATCCCCATGTAGAAAAATAGTAATAACCATATTCCTATCAGAAACAGGTCAAATGTGTTCTTCTGCATGTGTAACCATGATAGTTCACCCATAATCCCTATGTATAAAAATAATTATAACCATTTTCTTATCAGAAACAGGTCAAATGTGTTCTTTTGCATGTGTAACCATGATATTTCACCCATAATCCCCAAGTATAAAAAATAATTAGAACCATATTCCTATCAGAAACAGGTAAAATGTGTTCCTCTGCATGTGTAACCATATTTTACCCATAATTCCCATGTATAAGAATAATTAAAACCATATTCCTATCAGAAACAGGTCAAATGTGTTCTTCTGCATGTGAAACCATGATATTTCACCCATAATCCCCATCTATACAAATAATTAGAACCATATTCCTATCAGAAACAGGTCAAATGTGTTCCTCTGCATGTGTAACCATGATATTTCACCCATAATCCCCATGTAGAAAAATAGTTATAACCAAATTCCTATCAGAAACAGGTCAAATGTGTTCTTAAGCATGTGTAACCATGGTATTTCACCCATAATCCCCATGTATAAAAATAATTAGAACCATATTCCTATCAGAACCAGGTCAAATGTGTTCTTCTGCATGTGTAACCATGATATTTCATCCATAATCCCCATGTATAAAAATAATTATAACAATTGTCCTATCAGAAACAGGTCAAATGTGTTCTTCTGCATGTGCAACCATGATATTTCACCCATAATCCCCATGTATACAAATAATTAGAACCATATTCCTATCAGAAACAGGTCAAATGTGTTCTTCTGCATGTGAAACCATGATATTTCACCCATAATCCCCATGTATAAAATAATTATAACAATTTTCCTATCAGAAAGAGGTCAAATGTGTTCTGAAGCATGTGTAACCATGGTATTTCACCCATAATCCCCATGTATACAAATAATTAGAACCATATTCCTATCAGAAACAGGTCAAATGTGTTCTTCTGCATGTGTAACCATGATATTTCACCCATAATCCCCAGGTAGAAAAATAATTAGAACCATATTCCTATCAGAAACAGGTCAAATGTGTTCCTCTGCAAGTGTAACCATGATATTTCACCCATAATCCCCATGTATAAAAATAATTATAACCATATTCCTATCAGAAACAGGTCAAATGTGTTCTTCTGCATGTGTAACCATGATAGTTCACCCATAATACCCATGTATAAAAATAATTATAACCAAATTCCTATCAGAAACAGGTCAAATGTGTTCTTAAGCATGTGTAACCATGGTATTTCACCCATAATCCCCATGTATAAAAATAATTAGAACCATATTCCTATCAGAACCAGGTCAAATGTGTTCTTCTGCATGTGTAACCATGATATTCCACTCATGATCCCCATGTAGAAAAATAATTATAACCATTTTCCTATCAGAAACAGGTCAAATGTGTTCTTCTTCATGTGTAACCATGATATTTCACCCATAATCCCCATGTATAAAAATAATTATAACCATTTTCCTATCAAAAACAGGTCAAATGTGTTCTTCTGCATGTGTAACCATGATATTCCACCCATAATCCCCATATATAAAAATAATTATAACCATATTCCTATCAGAAACAGGTCAAATATTTTCTTCTGCATGTGTAACCATGATAGTTCACCCATAATCCCCATGTATAAAAATAATTAACCATTTTCCTATCAGAAACAGGTCAAATGTGTTCTTCTGCATGTGTAACCTTGATATTTCACCCATAATCCCCATGTATAAAAAAATAATTAGAACCATATTCCTATCAGAAACGGGTAAAATGTGTTCCTCTGCATGTGTAACCATGATATTTCACCCATAATCCCCATGTATAAAAATAAATAGAACCATATTCCTATCAGAAACAGGTAAAATGTGTTCCTCTGCATGTGTAACCATGATATTTCACCCATAATCCCCATGTAGAAAAATAGTTATAACCAAATTCCTATCAGAAACAGGTCAAATGTGTTCTGAAGCATGTGTAACCATGGTATTTCACCCATAATCCCCATGTATAAAAATAATTAGAACCATATTCCTATCAGAAACAGGTCAAATGTGTTCTTCTGCATGTGTAACCATGATATTCTACCCATAATCCCCATGTAGAAAAATAATTATAACCATTTTCCTATCAGAAACAGGTCAAATGTGTTCTTCTGCATGTGTAACCATGATAGTTCACCCATAATACCCATGTATAAAAATAATTATAACCATTTTCCTATCAGAAACAGGTCAAATGTGTTCTTCTGCATGTGTAACCATGATATTTCACCCATAATTGCCATATATAAAAATAATTACATCCATATTCCTATCAGAAACAGGTCAAATGTGTTCCTCTGTATGTGTAACCATGATATTTCACCCATAATCCCCATGTAGAAAAATAGTTATAACCAAATTCCTATCAGAAACAGGTCAAATGTGTTCTTCTGCATGTGTAACCATGATATTTCACCCATAATCCCCATGTATAAAAATAATTATAACCATTTTCCTATCAGAAACAGGTCAAATGTGTTCTTCTGCATGTGTAACCATGATATTTCACCCATAATCCCCATGTATAAAAATAATTATAACCATATTCCTATCAGAAACAGGTCAAATGTGTTCTTCTGCATGTGTAACCATGATATTTCACCCATAATCCCCATGTATAAAAATAATTATAACCATTTTCCTATCAGAAACAGGTCAAATGTGTTCTTCTGCATGTGTAACCATGATAGTTCACCCATAATCCCTATGTATAATAATAATTATAACCATTTTCTTATCAGAAACAGGTCAAATGTGTTCTTTTGCATGTGTAACCATGATATTTCACCCATAATCCCCATGTATAAAAATAATTATAACCATATTCCTATCAGAACCAGGTCAAATGTGTTCTTCTGCATGTGTAACCATGATATTTCACCCATAATCCCCATGTATAAAAATAATTATAACCATTTTCCTATCAGAAACAGGTCAAATGTGTTCTTCTGCATGTGTAACCATGATAGTTCACCCATAATCCCTATGTATAATAATAATTATAACCATTTTCCTATCAGAAACAGGTCAAATGTGTTCTTCTGCATGTGTAACCATGATATTTCACCCATAATCCCCATGTATAAAAATAATTATAACCATATTCCTATCAGAACCAGGTCAAATGTGTTCTTCTGCATGTGTAACCATGATATTTCACCCATAATCCCCATGTAGAAAAATAGTAATAACCATATTCCTATCAGAAACAGGTCAAATGTGTTCTTCTGCATGTGTAACCATGATAGTTCACCCATAATCCCTATGTATAATAATAATTATAACCATTTTCTTATCAGAAACAGGTCAAATGTGTTCTTTTGCATGTGTAACCATGATATTTCACCCATAATCCCCAAGTATAAAAAATAATTAGAACCATATTCCTATCAGAAACAGGTAAAATGTGTTCCTCTGCATGTGTAACCATATTTTACCCATAATTCCCATGTATAAGAATAATTAAAACCATATTCCTATCAGAAACAGGTCAAATGTGTTCTTCTGCATGTGAAACCATGATATTTCACCCATAATCCCCATCTATACAAATAATTAGAACCATATTCCTATCAGAAACAGGTCAAATGTGTTCCTCTGCATGTGTAACCATGATATTTCACCCATAATCCCCATGTAGAAAAATAGTTATAACCAAATTCCTACCAGAAACAGGTCAAATGTGTTCTTAAGCATGTGTAAACATGGTATTTCACCCATAATCCCCATGTATAAAAATAATTAGAACCATATTCCTATCAGAACCAGGTCAAATGTGTTCTTCTGCATGTGTAACCATGATATTTCACCCATAATCCCCATGCAGAAAAATAGTAATAACCATATTCATATCAGAAACAGGTCAAATGTGTTCCTCTGCATGTGTAACCATGATAGTTCACCCATAATCCCCATGTATAAAAATAATTATAACCATATTCCTATCAGAAACAGGTTAAATGTGTTCTTCTGCATGTGTAACCATGATATTTCACCCATAATCCCCATGTATAAAAATAATTATAACCATATTCCTATCAGAAACAGGTAAAATGTGTTCCTCTGCATGTGTAACCATGATATTTCACCCATAATCGCCATATATAAAAATAATTATATCCATATTCCTATCAGAAACAAGTCAAATGTGTTCCTCTGTATGTGTAACCGTGATATTTCACCCATAATCCCCATGTAAAAAAATAGTTATAACCAAATTCCTATCAGAAACAGGTCAAATGTGTTCTTCTGCATGTGTAACCATGATATTTCACCCATAATCCCCATGTAAAAAAATAGTTATAACCAAATTCCTATCAGAAACAGGTCAAATGTGTTCTTCTGCATGTGTAACCATGATATTTCACCCATAATCCCCATGTAAAAAAATAGTTATAACCAAATTCCTATCAGAAACAGGTCAAATGTGTTCTTCTGCATGTGTAACCATGATATTTCACTCATAATCCCCATGTATAAAAATAATTAGAACCATATTCCTATCAGAAACAGGTCAAATGTGTTCTTCTGCATGTGTAACCATGATATTTCACCCATAATCCCCATGTATAAAAATAATTATAACCATTTTCCTATCAGAAACAGGTCAAATGTGTTCCTCTGCAAGTGTAACCATGATATTTCACCCATAATCCCCATGTAGAAAAATAATTATAACCATATTCCTATCAGAAACAGGTTAAATGTGTTCCACTGCAAGTGTAACCATGATATTTCACCCATAATCCCCATGTATAAAAATAATTATAACCATTTTCCTATCAGAAACAGGTCAAATGTGTTCTTCTGCATGTGTAACCATGATATTTCACCCATAATCCCCATGTAGAAAAATAGTTATAAACATATTCTTATCAGAAATTAAAATTTTCCTTGGCATGTGTAACCCATAATCCCCATGTTTAAAACATCTATTCACAGGTTCCTATCAAAACAGTTTAAATGTGTTGCTTTGCACATACATGTACTATATTAAATTAGTAATGTAGTCCTACAAAAGTATTTTTCTATTATATTATTTAATATGATTCCATTATACAACTGTATATATGTCAGCAAGTGAATAAACATTTGCAACTACTGTTTGCAACTTAGTATCAAGCAGTGCAGAAAAGAACATATTTTGAGTTACAGCAGAGTCATTACCATGAATGTGTGTAAAAAGTATAATGACATCTAGTGATAGTGTTTAGCATTGCAGCCAATCATCCCATCATCCCAATATGCAGTTTAGTATGTCCCTCTTCTACACACGCAGAAATTAGACCCTCCTTGACAGACCTAGTTTTGGTCAGTGATTGTATCACTAACAAATGCACTCATTACTGCTAGCCCACTAAATATATCTGCTTAAACGACATGAAACACAAATATTTTTCCGCAGCTAGTTCCCAGTAGTGTATTGCTGCTCCTGACCCTACCTAGGTATGCTTTTCAACAAAGGATATCGCAGAATTATGCAAGTTACTAGAATACAAGTCAAATGGCAAGTTGTTCAAAAAGTATATGCTCTATCTGAATCATTAAAGGCTATTTTAACTTTACTGTCCCTTTAAATGATGTTTTGTATTAGAATGTCCTTTTAACTGGAAAAAAACCGTTAGGATTTTAGATGCACTAGAAGAAGTCTAGAACCTATGACACCTCTTTTCTGTTCTCTCAAGTAATGAAATCTAACGCTATAGACACGTCACTCACTCTAGCTATATATAAATATAAACTAAACGGACGATATTTATCTTTAAAAACTTTTACTGAAAAAAAACACACAAAAATATGTTATATCAACATACCAGGTGGCATCACGGTGCACACAGCTTGTACGTGATTTAAATTCCCCCAGACCATACAACCCTTAGCTACCCCTCACCGTGATTCCACTGTGCCGCAAGCTTTGAAGGATGTACTCCAGCCTCCTCTGCACACTGCTTTTGACTTCGGCAGCTGACTCCTTGTTGCTCACCAGTCGCATACATACCGAGGCTCTGTCTGGGTCAGCGCTTAGCTCCGCAGTCCCTGTCACATGCACCTCTCGCCTTGCCCTCTGTCCGATTAGAAGCCCGGGCTTATTCTCCCGCTCCTCTAACGTTTGATCACAACTGTCCGGTAGCTGAAGAGATGCAAATAAACGTGAGGCAGGTTGTACAGTAGCCATGGCGGAAACGTTTCTATAGCAACGAAGCCATATGACAGACGCTTTCTGCACTAGCTATACAATGTACGTACAGCGTGATGACGTAACACATAAGGTACCGTCTATAAAGCCTGACAACGTTGACGTGGTTAGCCTAATGTGACGTAGTTCCGGTTGGCTGCTGGCCTGTCTGCTGAAGAGAGCCAAATTTCTGTCTGAATCAATGTGAGCGTCCTAGATAGATTTCCGATCTGTTTACAGGCAATTTGCTAACGGTAGTGCCCGATTATTCAAGCAGCCAGTACCTATATTAAATTGTTTCTAAACATACTTGTGCAGTCCTTATTAACAGTCAAAGCATTTAATTCATGTACTTACCGTCGTGAAATTCGTATATGAATTATAAACGTTTTAATATATGGTAAAAACTAGGGATGTTAAATTTAAGGTTACAAATACCAAACAATAAACTCTGTAGGTGGGCTAATTAGGCCTCCCTATCAAATAGATATTCCATTTAAAAATATATCCTAAATGCAAATAGGACAAAATAAAACAAAAATAACAGGAGAGCTTGTACATCTTAAAACCTAAACTAAATCAATGTGAAAAAATCATATAAAGAAATATTTATTCAAAACATATATGTTCTAAGTGAGAATATAGATATACATTTTTGAACTGGTATCCACAATAAAAGTTTAAAAACCTTTAAAGGGACACTCAACACTCGACATAACATAATCCTATATAAAAAAATTAAAACCGAATATCCACCTGCAACGTACCCCCTTTCTCTTACTTGCTTCCTTAACCTCTTAATCTTGTACGATACCTTCTAGTTTCTTGTGTTAATATGGCTGCCTAACTCCCCCCACCGTTACGTAGGGACCTTCTTTTTGAAAGGATCAGCCAATCATGATCCATTCCTCGGACTGAAAATGAAAGCGCGTTCACGGACCGCAATAGAAGACTCCTACAGCTCTTGTAATTACGATCGCGCTCGGTAATAAATGCGCATGCGCGATGACGTAGGAAGAGCGTCATCTGAAAATAACATGAACGTGCCTGAAGGGGATGAGTGATGGGGAAGAAGCATGAATGGGAGGAGTTAGGCGGCCATATTTAGTTAGTACGGTAAGCTATAACGATGAGGATTACTTGGACGTTATATATAGAAACAAGGCAGGGATGTGGTGCAGGCGGATTTTGGATTCTGTTTACACAACATGAAATTATGTTATAGCGGGTGTTGAATGTCCCTTTAAATAGGAAACATATTCTAACGTAAATCAGGCAGTTAAACGGATGATACCTATAGTTGGCCAACCAAAAGATTAAAATATACCACCTATACAAATAGAAGATTAAAAACAAGATAATAATACAAATCTGTTACAATGAACAACTCTATAAAGAATCATAATTGTGTCTAATCTCTGTGATGATAAAAAGTTAAATGGACAGTCAACCCAAAATGGTTTCTTACTCATACATATAGATTTGCAAACGATTATTATTTTTATATGTAGCCCAATTTTCCACAATATTTCGTTAGCATGTAAAACTACTTACTATTTTCGTCTCTGCTGTTCTAAAATGTCGGCCTGCCCCCTCCCCTATTTCATCACCAGTTTATGATCGCATTAACTTTTCGATCCTACACGTACCCGGAGTTTGCGCATGCGCAATGCGCCGATTTTAGTCAAGGGGGTACTTTTTAATCCGGAACTGAAAGTAACCTCTCAGTACACAGCGTTTCATATGTGAGACGTATGGTTGAGCTTTCCTTGATCGTTCGGTCAGACTCAGTCCCAGCCAGAGCTGTTTCCAGATTGGATTATAAACACAAAGTATATGGTATGTCAATTGTCCAAAATACTAAATTCCGATTTTATTTTTAGTAATAATCTTTATTTTCAGTATTTAATATGACCTTAACTTAATTCATGCAACTGTCCTGGACTTATAAGTTGCAGCATTATTGCCTCTTAACCCTTCAATGTCTGGAACCTTCTTCTCACCACATTCTATTTGAGTTTTACGAGAATTTTAGAAATCTTACTGCATTTTATACTTTTCATGCAAACTAAACATAACTTGGCAGGATTGTTGAGATTGTTCAAGCCCCCTTTTTTTTTTGCTTTTATACGTTTTCCATAACCTGTTTTCCATCTTATTTTTCACAACTAGTTTTATTTAAATACATATTAAATACTGCAAATAAAGATTATTACTAAAAATAAAATCAGAATTTAGTATTTTAGACAATTGACATACCATATACTTTGTGTTTATAGTCCAATTTGGGAACAGGTCTAGCTGGGACTGAGTCTGACCGAGCGATCAAACACAATCGTACGTCTCACATATGAAACCGCTGTGTAGTGAGCGGTTACTTTCAGTTCCGGATTTAAAAGTACCCCCTTGACTAAAATCGGCGCATTGCACATGCGCAAAATCCGAGAACGTGTAGGATCGAAAAGTTAATGCAATCACAGACTGGTGATGAACTAGGGAAGGGGGCTGGCGGACATTTTAGAACAGCAGAGACAAAAATAGTAAGTCTTTTTACATGCTAACGAAATATTGTGGAAAATTGGGCTACGTTTAAAAATAATAATAATTTGCAACTCTATATGTATGAGTTAGAACCCATTTTGGGTTGATTGTTCCTTTAATTCATAAGGGGATATTTCTTCAGAGTACTCACTGCAATGGTTATATCCTCTTCATTGTAACAGATTTGTATTTATTATCTTGTTTTTAATCTTCTATTTGTATATATGGTATATTTTATTATTTTGGTTGGCCAACTATAGGTATAGGTATCATCCGTTTAATTGCTTGATTTACTTTAGCATATTTTTCCTATTTAAAAGGTCTTTAAACTTTCATTGTGGATACCAGTTCCAAAATTTATATCTATATTCTCACTTAGAACATATATATGTTTTAAATAAATATTTATTTATATGAATATTTAACATTAAGATTTATTTTAGGTTTTTAGCTGTACAAGCTCTCCCTGTTATTATTGTTTTATTTTGTTAAACTTATGGTCAAGTATGGTTCTTGGAGAGGACAATGTCTCTAATTCAACAGTTAGGATATGTAAACTGGTGCAACCCAAAAAAATGATAAAAATTAACCTTTTATTAAAGAAACATTTAGTGAGTGAAAGCACACTGAACAAACCAACGGCTAGATTACGAGTTTTGCATTATGCGTGAAAAAGCCTCATAATGCTGCTTTTTCCCTACCGCTGGTATTACAAGTTTCCGTAACGCCACAAAAATCACCATCTACACTCAAATCCATAACATAAACCCAGACCCAGTAGTTAATCATATATCTATAACAAAACATCCACGAATGCAACTCAAAAACATTACACAAACTACACTTACACTCATACAAACACTCCACAATATTTATTTTTCAGATTAAAATTTTTCATGTCAAAATAGAACGGATTAAAGTTACGAGATCTCGGGTGTTTGAAAAAAAAGGCACACAAAAACATTTTACATTGACTTACATAGACAGACGGAACATACACTCATATAGCTACATCTGACTACAAATATTATCACATACATACACAAATCGATAGATACAAACAATATACAGCACATTACCTACACAAAACAGATTTTTATTATGAAATAAACATGATTTAGCTACTTTTTCACAGAAGGACATGACGTCACTCACTTTACGCTCAACACAAGTGTTGGATTTTATTTCTCGTCCATTGACTTCTATGGGGAAGACGTGCTCGTGCACGCGACCGGCAGATTTACTTAACGCATACAAAATGTGTAGGTTTTAAAACTCGTAATACCAGTGTTACAATTGTGGCACTAACTCATTCTTTCTTGCGCTAGTCCCGCTATGACAAATAGATCAAGAATTTACTATTTCCCTATGGAGTTGTGGCTTTTACTTGTGTGAAATTCACTCCAACATCAAATTCTTAAAAGAAATTACATTACATCAACTACAAATCACCATCACCAATACAAAATCGGTTTACAAAATTAAATCATATTTAAACGGACAGAAAAATATTTTTTACATTTCATTATTCACAAACAGTAGCCACTTTTAAACACGTCTCATTTACATCTATTATAGCATTTCATAGGCTCACCACATGATGATTGATGGATGCACATACATGCCTTTTGCCATTCACTCATACATGTGCATTGATATTCATGCAAAAAAACACATAGAAACAATGAACACATCTACATCATACAACTACATTGGAAGGTTGCTTAACATTGGATTCTCTCTCGGAATCACCAAAGATCAATTATGGATTTAGTGTCCTTTTAACATCACGATTCACTCATAATATTCCATTAGGAATTACGTACAATAATACCAGATCATTAGAAAATATTACAGCTAGGGATGCACCGAAATTTCGGCCGCAGAAAGTTTCGGCCGAAAATGGCATTTTTGGCTATTTCGGTTTTCGGTTTTTTAGCCTGTTATTTTCGGTAAAATTATTGTGTAGCATGTTTCAAATTTGATGCTAGCCTAGAGCTGCTGTTTAAGTTTATTACTTGACTTTATGTTCTGCATATAATGAGTTTTCTAGGACTATACTTTATTTGGATAATTAGTAAAAAAAAAAAACTGTTAAATATGATTCTGTTACATAGAACTAAATTAAGAATAATACAGTATATTGATATTTATAATTGTTTTAAGTAGGGATGCACCAAAACTTTGGTCGCAGAAACATTTTGGCCGAAAATGGCATTATTGTTTGCCTGGTTTTTTTTTTTTTTCTTGGTAAAATTATTGTGTAGCATATTATTGTTTTAAGATATTTTTGTCCAATTTTAGTGTGTTACTTTCAATAAAAATGTGGGATTTTTTTATTGGCTCTAATTATGCAAAAAAAAAAAACACTAAAATTTTTTTTTTTTTAAAAATACATTTTCGGTATCAGTTTCGGTTTTCGGCCAAGTGCATCCCGGATTTTCGGATTCGGTTTCGGTCCAGAATTTCCATTTCGGTGCATCACTAATTACAGCTGTCACTTTTTGGGAAGGAACAACAATGCTATACTGCTTTATATAAATCAGCATATGTGGGAGAGAATCACCATACATACATACATATATTTATATAACATGCATCACACAACAATAAAGCAAACATTTATCTTTTTAATCAGCACAAAAGAAGAATGTTGTAAAATACAACAACCAAATGAAGATTTGCAAACTAGACAGGCAGGTTGCTAATATGATGACGTCATTCGAAGCTTCAACCATACAGATTACAGCATTAGGACAGTACCGCCACTTTCATCAGTTTCTCACTCAATACTACATATACGTAAACAAGAGGGTTGGAAGATCTTCATTGTTATAACGATTTCAATGGGAAGCATAAAATATTAACATCTCGCCAATCACTTATATATAGAATATTATAGATGTCAGCCATTACTTTATCGTTTTGAAACAATATTGCAGCAACATTGATCGATCCGATTCTATGCCATGTCTATGCACATTATAAACAAGTATGCACTTTCATTCATGTTAGCGTGGACGTGTGCTTTTTACTATAAGATCGCGTTTAATAAGTATTTGTTACGCATATGAACAAAAATCACGAAGGTGCACTGTATATGTTACATTTTACACTTTCACATTACGATTCATTGGGAGTGAAATAAATTTAAGCAAACACCTAAAAAAAACGCCCACTTAGAAAGCATTTGTGCCGCTCACATACAATCAAGTGTATACAATCAGCAATCATTACGAACACGCTACCATTGGATATATTGCACTATAAATCCCCGAAACAACATGGCCAAAGCGTCCCTTGTGATCGACATTGTATCAAATCGCTTTTATGTTTTTGCATACCTTGTTACTCCTTGTGTGTTTGCTCTGCTGTTTGGCTTTGTGCTGCTTAGCTTGGCAAATATGGATGATCCGCAGTTAGTTGTTGCTGGTGCTGTTGCATGAGTTTTGTTCAACCGAATCAGGCGTGCTCGGCATCTCCAAGAGAGACAAAGGGCTCGTCTGGTTAGCGGTCCTCCTGTTCACAGGGTGAGGCCCACCTTGGATAACATGAGCGACTTCGAGGTTTATTTAAAGTATAGGCTCAATCGCGATCAGCTCATTAGCCTTTACGATGTTCTTAAACTTCATATGGAGCCACATAGACGTATGCAAAATGCAATCCCTGGTATGACAAAGATGCTAAGTTGCATACACGTCCTGGCCTCCGGAAGTTTTCAATCTGGAGAGGGGTACATGCTTGGGCTGTCTCAGGGTACCTTCTCTGTGGTTTTTGACAACTTTCTGAAAGCCATGGTACGAGTCAGTAAGCATTACATAGGATTCCCTCAAAATGATGGCGATTGGAGGTGCCTCCAATGAAAAATGTATTTTAATATAATAAATATTTATATCTTTGTAAAATTTGACATTTTGCTATGTTCATTATTTATAGGTGATTTGGGTTACATGAGCCGGCCTTGGCTCATTACGCCATTGCGTAACCCCACAGACGAGGCCCAGGAGCGCTACAATCGGGTGCACAAGCGGACTAGGGCTGTAGTGGAGAGGATGTTTGGGCTACTCAAAATGCGCTTAAGATGCCTGGATAGGTCTGGAGGAGCCCTCCAATACAGCCCTAGTAAGGTGGTGAAGATCGTTATAGCCTGCAGCGTCCTGCATAACATTGCTCAGTAGGCTGGGATGCTGCAGGCCGTCCAAGCGCCCCCAGACCTCCTCCAAGATGAGGAGGATGACCCTGTTCTAGAGGTGCCATTCCGGGACGAGGGGCTCAATGTCAGAGCAAACATCATCAACCGCCACTTCAGACGGTAAATATTAGAAGTTATATAGGATCATTGTGAATATGTGTGAATTTTAGGGAAATGAGAAGTAGAGAATTGTGCAAACATGTTAGGATTGTTTAACAAATGATTAGATCAAAATATAATTTAATATTATTCTTATCATAGGTAATTTATACATAAGATGATTCTGGCATTGGCTCCTGTAATGACTTTGCCACCTGATTTTCAAAGACAACATCAGATGGTAAGTATACACAATGTATGGACTGGGGGGGGGTTTGCACAATGATCCATCATATGGCATACAATTTAAAATGTAGTATTTAGTTAACACATTACAAGATTTTTAGATAGTCATAAAGGGATACTCTAACAATACTATGTGATTCTAAGTCAGACATTAGAGGTTAGGTCTACACAACGTATGACTCCGCTTCACACTTGATTGATAGAACATAACACAAGATGCTACACACGCTTAGTAAGCTATTGATCTAAATAGTTTCAGAAATGGTTGGGGGGAGGAAGAACCAAGTCACACACTTTTATTAATGATTTGATTTACACTTTTACTTCCATTAGGGGGATGACTTCATCTACAGACTGAAAGTGAAGAATTCAAGACTGAAAGTGAAGAATTCAAGACTGAAAGTGAAGAATACCAGACTGAAATTAAAGAATCCCAGACAAAGTTAAGAATACCAGTGTAATCATGTCTGTGGCATCGTCTTTCAACTGTGCTGACTTTGAAAACCATACAAAGACAGGTTCACATTGTAAGTATCCACAATTTTATGGAACAAGAAAAATTAAAATAGTGTTGCGTATATGATAAAGATGACAATAACAAATCAACAAGGGCAAAAACAAATGCAAAATAATAAGGTTGTAGTGTCATCTACAATAACCTAATGCAATCACAATAAATGTTGCATCTATAGAATAGCATCTTGCTATTTCAACAAAAATAAAAAACAAACATATCAAGAAGCATTCAAGGAATGCAATCCACCACTATTCATTACTAAATATAATTCTAACCACCATATAATTACCAAAATTTTGAACAAACACTGGCCAGTCTTAGCAAACGACCCTACTCTTAGGAAAATAATAGGTAAGAAGCCCAAAGTGGTGTTCAGGAGAGCACCAACTTTAAAAACCGCCTTAGCTCCCAGCAAAGTTGTTAGGGACAAGCATATCAGCACCAATGTTGGGTCCACCAGCCCATTGGGGGTTGTTTTTCCCAAAAACACAACAATTTCGACAAATAAAATATCTAAATGTTGTAGGAAACGCTGCGGGATGTGTAGCTTCATATCCCACAGGGCCTCCACTTTTACATCACATACCACTGGTGAGATATTTAACATCAAGGGTTTTATGACATGTAAAACATCTTTCGTCATATACCTTTTGAGCTGCAAATGTGGGGTTCAATACAATGGACGGACATGTCGTAAGATCAAAAAAAGATGGGGTGAACATTCACATAATATTAAAAAGAGCTCCAAATCCCACAGTGTCTCCAGACATTGTCTGATTTATCATAAAAAAACAAAAAAATCCTATGAGAATTACACCAATAGAGGTAATCTCTAGATCATTCCTTAACGCCTTTCTGACGCTCAGAAAAAGAGAGACGTTCTGGATCAAAAAACTTCAAACACTCCAGCCAGATGGGCTCAATGAGAACCTTGACATGGCAGCCTTCTGATTATTTTTCTTGTAGGAGTCAGTTGATTCCCTAGAGGATTCTACAGACAATCTTATGATTCTATTATTTATTCGAGGTCATCACCTCATTTGCCTCAATGACTATAATCATTGGGATTAACCTATAATTCGGTATTAATTCCTAAGAGTGACATGCTTTATTGGTCTATCATTAGACTAACTCTCAAAGCCAGAGTATGACTGGGTTATGGCTTCTATACATATTATCCTTAAATTTGCTAAACAGTCATTAGTGGTGAGTACCCTGATTAACTGTTTTAGGGACCTTACATACATAGAACCACCCGATACAATTTTGACGGGTTGGGAAAGATATCATCATCACTGCTTAAATTCGCAAATGATTATAGATGTTTAATTTTTGGGTATGGATAATGGAGAACGAGAGATTGTATTGATTGGTGCAACTCTATATATATATTTTTGCACCACTCTAAGATATTCTATAGATGCAACGTTTATTGTGATTGCATTAGGTTATTGTAGATTACACTACAACCTTATTATTTTGCATTTGTTTTTGCCCTTGTCGATTTGTTATTGTCATCTTTATCATATACGCAACACTATTTTTAACTACTACTTAATGTCTAACATTATCATCTTGATTTAATACTGATATATTTATTTTCACTCCTGTATCTTCTTTACATCCACTCACACACTCACACTCACTATCAAGACACTTATACTTATTATTATTCATGCTTAATGGTCACACCAGAAAGACACATACTATTATTATTAATTTCTTTATAGGTTATACCATATTCTACATTGGGACTTTCACATTATCATTCCCTTATCTTTATCGTAACAACTAGACAAACATTATCACGGACACATATCATTGTCTATTTTTGTCTCTAACTTTAGTGACCTGTGCTCATTATCACTAAGAATCTGAATTCACTCTTCAGATCTGTTTGGATTTTACACTTAGATTCACTTATTAACAGTTGTGTTACACTATGTGTCACACAACTGTCTGCAGGACCAAAATGGCCACATTATACTCACTATGACACAAGATATATATATGTGATATATACTCATATATATATACTCACTACGACATGGGATATATATATGAGATTTTTAATATGGGATATATTAGTTAAGGTTGAATAATATTTACTTTATCACTAGCACACACCCCATCACCATTAAATAGTTAGATATAAAGGACATTGGGCCAATAACATTATGAGAAATAGATTTAGGACATACTGATTTTTCTTAGCATACCAATAGAATATTTATTGTACACTCTATCAAACAGTCAACATCACTCATTACGCTGTTTGTGCAACACCGACACTGATTTATATATGTTTTGGAATCACTAAATTGTGTCAGTTATTTATCGGGATAATATACATCAATATCTTTTCTTTTTCTACCAATGGCCATAGAGATAACAAGAGGAAGGCTGCCTTGTCGACCCTGAAAGGCTTTAGGACACACTCCCCTTAGATAATATATACACACTGCCAGGGTATGCTAAACGGGTGTCGATCGGACCAATCACATGTTGGAAAAGGATGACCGGAGCGGGTCTTACCTACTAATAGCTATGGGGATTACGACAAGCACGTCCTAGCATTTGTCCCTGATTGGCCCTAGACACACTCCCCCTTGAGAATACGCACACACTAGTATGGCTGATTGGAATGGACACACACACACCCTCAAATAACGATGACGATTGGAGGAAATTTGAACTGACACAGCACAGAGAGGATTACGCTATAGACAGTGTTTATTCCCCTAAAAGTTATTCTTTAATCAACTTGCGATCGAGCTACACTGAAGCCCCTATTTTATACAAGTAAACTAGGACATGATGAATGGACATCTATCCCTTGCAGGTAATCAAGTACAACACCCGCAGCACCATAAAATCAAGACATTTTCTCCACACACAGCTCATGATATCACATTGGGCTGTTTGTACCAAGCAAATATCACTCATTTATGGTCATGCTTTCCACTATAGATCACCCAAACGATCTTTTGAGATTTTATTATTATTATTATTTGAAAGTACATATTTATATACCAATGTTTGGGATTAGATATTTTTGGCTAAGAATGTCTTTTTAAATACAGATGGTGTATGTATCAATCAATATACAATATATATGCTCTGTAAATATACTTATTTGCTATTTTTCAGCCTCAGTATTAGGTTCTAAGGGAATGTTTTTTTATTTCATTTTATTGTATTTATTCTATATGTGTCAATGGAACCTTTATATATTATGTTTATTTGAGTGTTTTGTAAATTGCATGTATGAACTTATTTGTTTTTTGTTGATCCTGGTTACTATAGTTACTAATTGTTGCATGGTTGCTGCACTTAGGACTTTTTTTGTTATGCTAATTACTTGCATGCCTGTGTTTATCTGTTCACTCCCATGCCAATTAGGGTTGCCTTAGCAATTGATTGTTACTGATCACACATTGGTTGAAATTCAAACCGACTGTCCTATCAGATAACCTAAAGGGTTTTTTGTTTATTATATAGCAAGTGTATATTTTAATGTTTTATTATAGCCTGATGAAACAGCCCACAGGAGGCTGAGAAACGCGTTGCTGTGTTATTAAAGATTTTTAATTTTTTATATACACTTCTTGTGTGGTATTTTACCCATTATCTAGCTGTGGTGCACCTCTGCACTATCCTTTTTTGTATAATCTTTCTCTGCTGGAAGCTGGTGATTACCCGTTTTGGTTTGTCTACTGGGCGACTTTGGCTCCAGTTTGCTGGTATTGCACCTGGAGGTGCTTTGAATCCTGTGAGTATACTCATTTGGTCATATCCTCCCTTTGCTCATACGTTACTGGGCCATGTTGGTTTGCCTTTTTTTTTCCTTTAGGCATCTCATCTCAGGCCTCCTAAGGATTCTCCACTGGATCTCTGCTAAGGACCAACAGTGAGCTGGACTACTGTGAAGTTCCAGCCTGCTCTAATAGCACCATTTGGGTGCTCCATTTCTGTGCGTATATCTATTGCCATCTGATTTCACATCCATTTGTTTTGGTGGTACTGGGCCATGGTGGCGCCTCTATTTTCTTCTTTTTCTCAGATTCTAACCATCAGGACGACCATCCTTTGACAGAGTGCTGCCGCCTTTTGTTTTGGGACTTTTTGCTTTGGGACTTTTTGTTTGATGGACGCTCACATATGATTATAGACTGCTAAGTATACTGTGATTGTTGTCCTATCATATGTCACTATTAGATTGCACTGTCACCATTATATCAATCAATAGCTGATTTATTTATTTTATATCTTTTATGTTATATTTGTAATTGGGAGGCGCACCCTAAAGGGTGTGGTGTGCTATTGTGTACACCATTCTCTATATTGTAGGCTACTAAGAATGACAGAGTCAACTTTGTTACCCAGTATAATAACCAGTTTCATGAAATCTGTAACATCATACAGAAACATTTGCCTATGTTACAGGCTGATGATAAACTGGTAGAAGTGGCAAGACAAGGATGCAGGTTTTCTTTTAAGAAAGGCATCTCTATAGGAAACAGAATAGCACCCACACTCCTAAAAAACACAGAAGTTCATGGAAGCTCATGGCTAACATTTAAAGGTACATTTCATTGCAGCAATGTCACTTGCATAGCATGTGATTTCTTACAAACAGGAAATCAATTTAGATGTTCAGTCACAGGGCAAACATTTAATCATAGAATGTGCCTAAATTGTAGAGAGAGCAATGCATTCTACTTAATTACCTGCATAAATTGTGACATACAGTACGTAGGGCTCACGACGAGAGAAGTTCGTGAAAGGATAAGGGAGCATGTTTCCAATATTAAAGCTGGCACCTTAACTACACCATTGGTCCAACACTTTAAAACAAAACACCACAGTGATCCCAGTTCTCTAAGGTGGACAATTATAGAGAAACCTAAAAAAGGAAACAGGGATAGGGAGAATTTTCTGGCCCTAAGAGAGGTATTCTGGATACATAAGTTGAAAACCAGAATACCTCTAGGATTAAATTCAGAGTTTGACCTAATAAATTTCTGGCAAAATAAGTTTATATCAGAGTGAGGAAAACTACTATTAAATATGACACAGATATAATTGAAAAGATAACAAATATTTGAACCCAAAAGTGAACAAGCCATTAATGTTCCAGACAGCTTACTAATTAAAATAATTTTAAGCCTATAATCAAAAAGGAATACAATTTATATGGATGTACCTATAGGATACTTAGTTTTTGTCAGTACTCCCATCAAGAGACATAGTATTATGATTAATAAAGCGAAGCATTAATACATCAGAATTAGGTCATCATATAACAAAGTAATTCAATGGCCAAATGTGATACATAAGTTAGTTTGTATATTTTTACCATCACATATAAATAGCAACATGTTTTTTACATGCATGGTTCATAGCTCATAGAATTCTAACTTAACTCTAAATTTGTCACAAATACATCTAAATGTGATGTGAAATTTATTGAGTAAGCGTAGTGTAAATAAACTAAAGTCCAAATGAAACAAAAGGATTTAATTGATCGCTCTCCATGTTTTTAACTATGAGCTTAACAAAGAGAGCTGAATAATGGACAAATCAAATGATATCAAATTATATCTAATAATAGTTAGCAAAACAATTCCAAGTGCATAGTCGTAAGAATAACAAATTATTTAAAAAAAAAAATTAAGAATATACACTTCGTTGATATTACTCAAAATTAAAAACAAACCCCCATCTCCAAATAATAGATCACGCCAGAATTTAGAAATTGCATGTTATGAATTGCAACAAGTTAAAGCGCAAAGGAGGGGAATAAATCACCACGACAAATGTAACCAAAAGTTTGACAACAATAGAGTAAATGCCGATAAAGCATTCAAGAAGTTAATCTGTATATCATTTGAATTCCATACCTCTAGGGTTAATAGTAAGACCTCAAGTTCAACAGATTGTAATAGAGTTGTGAGTGTCAGAAACAACACCCAATCAGATAGTCAGTAACTTGTTTTTAAATTATCCAATCAAGTGGTGGTGGGTATTTTAAAAGTGTACTGTGTATGTTACTTTCTCATGCTATGATTACGGCTGTCGTCAAAATGCGTAAGCTGGAGAATGCTTATCTATCTGTTTCCATGTTGATACTATTTACAAGATTTTAATGTAAGCTGACAAGCCAAAATAAAAGTGAAATTTTATTCATACGAAAAATCGCCTGGTGCTCCTCATTGATCGTTTGATCATTTGAAAGCAGCTATAAGATACTCATAATGCCCGCTCCTGGTGTTAAATGCTGTTTTCCATTTGTGGCCCTCCTTGATCCTAACGAGATTGTACGCTCCTCTCAAATCAAGTTTAGAAAAGACTGTAGCTCCCTTGAGGCAGTCAAAGAGATTTCCGTAATGAGCGGAATAGGGTAAGCATTCTTAATGGTAAGACGATTAAGACCCCTATAATCGATGCATTGTCTTAACTTGCCACCCTTTTTCTTCACAAAGAAGAAACCAGCCCCTGCAGCAGAGCAGGATTTGCGGATGATCCCCCGCGACAGACCATCAGCAACATACTCCTCCATAGCACAGTTCTCCGCAACAGACAGAGGGTAAACCCGGCCCGAGGAGGAATGGCTCTGGGTTGCAGGCCTATGGCACAATCGTAAGACCGGTGAGGAGGCAACGTACCGGCACGCATCTTGTCAAAAACGTCTAGGAACTCTCTGTACTCCTCTGGCAATTGAGATACCGAAGAAGTGCACAAGACTTTAACTGGTTTCCGAAGACAAATGGAAATACATTGCGGAGACCACGACAAAATTTCGGCCCTGCGCCAATCGAGACTGTGATTGTGCTTTTGGAGCCAGGAATAACCCAGAACAACTGAAAAATGCGGAAAATGTATCCCCTGTAACTGGAGGGTTTCAAAATGGAGAGACCCAACAGCCATGGATAACTGAGCGGTTTCGTGAGTAACGAGTGCGGGCTGAAGGGGCCTGCCATCAATGGGCTCAATAGCAAGCGGAACGGACCGAGGCAAAACAGGAATGGAGTGCTTTGATACAAAAGCACTGTCAATGAAATAGCCCACAGCACCGGAGTCAACAAGAGCCTGGGTGACTATGAAGGAGTCCACCCAGGAAAGGACAACCATGACCAAAGGTTTCTACTTTAGCGGTTCGGGGGATGAGGATAAACCACCCAAGGTCTGCCCCCGACAGGACCTTAGGTGTGAGTGTTTCCTGGCCGTGTAGGACAAGACTTCAAAAGGTAGCCCTGTAACCCACAATAGAGGCAGAGCCCCTCCTGCTAAAGGCCCTCTCTGCCGCGGAGAGACGCGTGAATCCCAACTGCATCGGCTCAGCAGTACCTGTTGACTCGGGACCAAGAGGCATGGGAGGAGAGGGAGGCATGGGTGGGAACGAACACGTAGGAGACAACGGAACAGAAGGCTTCCGCAAGCGCTCCTTGAAAGAGGGCCTCTCTCTGAGTCTGATGTCAATTAGGATCAAAAAAGACAACAATGCCTCGAGATCCTCTGGTAAACCTCAGGCAGCAACTTCGTCTTTAATCACATCAGAGAGCCCATGAAAGAAGGCAGCAACAAGGGCTTCATTGTTCTAACCTACCTCTGCGGCAAGCGTATGGAACTCAATGGCATACAGAGCAATAGATCTTGTTCCTTGCTGAATGGACATGAGTCGTTTAGCAGCAGAGGAGGAGCAAGCTGAAACATCAAATACCCTTCGAAAGGAGGCCACACATTCAGGGTAATTTGAAATTATAGGTTTATTAGTCTCCCACAATGGATTAGCCCAGGCAAGAGCTGTGTCAGAGAGTAACGAGATGAGAAATCCCACCTTAGCTCTGTCAGTGGGAAACGCTTGAGGTAACATCTCAAAGTAAATGCCCACCTGGTTCAAAAACCCTCTGCACTGAATAGGATCGCCTCCATATTGCTGAGGTAGAGGTGCAGAACAGGACATGCTCCTGGTAGGACTAGCTGCAGCAGCGGAAAAAGGAGCAACCATAACTTGCTGGACACTTTGGTCCAAATGTGCAGTGCGAGTCAGCAGGGTTTGCAGGGCTAATGCAAATTGATCCAAGCATTGATCCTGTTCATCCATCCTGGAAATGATGGTAGGTAAAGGTGGATTATTAGCACCATCAGGATTCATGGCCTTGCGTAATGTCAGGGTGCCAGGAATCAGACCTGGACAAGAAGTGCAAAAATAATCACACCTTTATTAGTAACAAAAAATATTAAAAAGTCCACAAGTTAAATAACAAGCCAGAAGTCAAAACCAGAGCTGGTAGTCAGACGAGCAGAGTCAGGAGCCAAAGCGAATAGTCAGACGAGCCGAGTCAGGAGCCAAAGCGAGTAGTTAGACGAGCCAGAATCAGGAACAAGGAGAACAGCAGAGTCAGGAACAAGCCAGGGATCAGGAACCAGGAGGGACGTCAGACAGCCAGGTAAAACACAGGAACTGGAACTCACAAACAGGTCTGAGACAATGCAAGGGCAAAGCATACTGAACAGAGGCCCTTTAAATATTAAGTGATGACATTACAATTCTGAGACTGCAAATAACAAGCCAGGGATCAGTAACCAGGAGGGACGTCAGACAGCCAGGTAAAACACAGGAACTGGAACTCACAAACAGGTCTGAGACAACGCAAGGGCAAAGCATACTGAACTGAGGCCCTTTAAATAATAAGTGATGACATCACAATTCTGAGACTGCAACCTGTCTCACACAAATGATGTACAGCAGTCTGGCCATAAAAGGGCATGCAGGAAATGAGGAGCATCACACACTACACCCCAGAGTCAGCAAGAAAGGTGAGTAAAATGGATGCCAGCAGCACATGGCAAACAAAGCAGGGAAAGAACCCTGACAATAATGCTGTGCCCAAACAAAAATTGGGGAGACCTCCTTGAGAACCTGTCGACTCCTTGTACCTTCTTGATATAGGACATAAGAGCTGGCTGTCCTGTTGTCTGTCAAAATCTTAATATACTTTTCCAGCAGAATACTTTGAAAATGAGCCAAGGCCTGAAATATTGATCTGATTTCCAGACGATTGGCAGGAAAGTGTTGAATTTCGAGGGGCCACAGTCCCTGCACATACTGCCCCTGACAAACATTTTCAACATTTTCATCCTCCACATCCTTACTGAAAGTTGTCAGCACAGTTGAAGCATTTTAAAATACTTTACCAGGACCTGTATCCGATGTGCAGACAGTGAAACCAGCTGATCCACTGTATTGAACTGTGCTCCCAAAAACTATTTTTCGAGGGGATTCCAACTGACTCTTTTGGTAATTTATTAACCTTCCATGATCTTGTAAAAATTGAAGGACAAAGTCTCTGTGTTGACATGCAATTGCAATTTGCGATTATTAAAATGTCATCCAAATAATCAAGAATAAAAATACCCTTTTCTCAAAGCTGTGCAATTAGAGTAACCAAGAACTTTGTGAATTTTCGAGGCGAGGTGGAAATACCGAAAGGCAGAGCTGCAAACTTAAAGTGATGACACCCACTTCAAAGCGTAGAAAACTTCAAAGCGTAGAAATTTCCTTTGGGATTCTGCACGCTTAAAGCATAGTTGGCATAAATGCAGGGATACTTTGAAGAAGATCCATGCCCATGTATGGTTTTCATAGCTCTGCCCACTCCAATCCACCCCAAAACAAGTATATACAATTCTAGTAGTATCATTTAGCCATACTGATTGCTTAAAGTGATTGGAAAACTTAAATTAAACTTTTATAAATCAGATAGAGGATTTTATTTTTATAGTCACTTCTACTTTGTTCTCTTGATTACCTTAGTTTAAAAGCATATGTACATATCCTCAGCAGCAGCAATTCACTTCTGGGAGCTAGCTTTTGAGTACTGTGTACAGTTAGCTCCCAGTAGTGCATTTCTGTTCTGTAACTGACTTTAATTATCTGTTTAATAACTTTGCAGGGGATAAACACATGGTTATATTAAAGCAATAGTGCAATAATGCATTTTTTTTCTTTATGCACTGTTATAGTCCTTTAATGCAGCTTAAAGCATAAAGGTCCTCATCACCTCCCTTACTCTCAAGCATATATGTTATGGGTGTTATGTTTAGTTTATATGCAACTCTATGATTTATTTCTATTGCACTTGTTTCCTGTTTTGCATTTCCTGTTCCTGTTGATTCTCTGCTAAGATCATGGCTTCTGTACACTAATGCCTTGTACTGTCATTATTTATACCACATGAAACATGGTGTCAGAAGTATCTGAATCTGCGCTGTTTCTACACATCTGATGCTAAGAACTTGGCAGTCTTGCAGTGAGAGACTTTAGAGCTGATTGTGCCTCCTGTAACAATTGTAGTCCTGGCCTGAAAGCAGAGCACTGGAAGAAAGAAAACCAGCACTATGGCAGCTGCTAACAGCATTCCACTGCCTGAGGCAATAAGGGTGAGTGGGGATTGCAGTAGTAACTGGGACAACTTCAGAGCTGAGTTTGAGGATTACTTCCTAGCAACAGGGTTAAATGAGAAGCCTGCAGCAGTGCAAGCAGCCACACTGAGGAGGGTGATGGGCAGTGAATGCCACCATGTTTACAAGCATAATTTTAGCCTCACAGAGGAGCAAAAGAGTGACACGAAAGCCATCCTAGATGCATTAGAAGCTTTTTTCAGACCTTCTAAAAATGTCATATATGAAAGATATATATTTGGCAGCTGCAAGCAAGGAGAAGGTGAAGCAACAGATAATTTTGTCACACGGCTAAGAGAAAAAGTTGCAAGCTGTGAGTATGGCTCTCTGAGAGATGAACTTATTTGTGACAAAATAGTTCTAGGTATTAATAGTGAAAGCACACGCCACCACCTATTAAGGGAACATGATTTAAACCTACAAGCAGCAAATGAGATATGTTGTACTGCAGAACTTACTGACAAACATATGAGAGCTATGGAATAGGATAAACAGACTGACAGTATCAATGCAGCCTCCAAGCAACAGCTAAGCTTGAAGAACCACCAGCACAAGTTTCAGCACAAAAATTACCTACGCAACTCACCTATGAGCAAGCCTGCATCTTGCAAGTACTGTGGCAGTGTGCATGTACGAGATAAAAAACAGTGCCCTGCTTATGGTAAAATCTGTAGAGCATGTGTAAATCATTTTGCTGGAGTATGTCTGTCAAGTAGAATGGAAGCAAGAAAGCTGCACACAATTGAGCAAATGTCAGATCCTGAGGATGCACATTTATTTAGCACTCATGTGGTTTACTCAAAAGAATGCATTGGTGCTGTAAAATCTAAGGGCCAAAAATGTTTTGTAAATCTTAGACTAAATAATATATGCCAACCCTGTCAGCTGGTCTCAGGTGCAACGTGTGATGTCATGAGTTTAAAAGACAAGATGAAACTGGCATCTAGGGTACCTCTTCAGCCAAGTAGCACCAAATTAAAGTTATATTCAGGGGAACTAATGGAATCATTGGGACTTTTCCAAACAGAATGCAGCATACGTGAACATATTCACTAACTTGAATTTGAGATTGTTGAGGCCAATAAGAAACTGCTATTGTCTGGTTCAACATGTGAGCGCCTGGGTCTGATGCAGTTCACCATTCCTGCTGAGCTACACAATGTCGATAATCAGCCTGCAAAATCCATGACTAGGCCACTGACAAAACATCAAATCCTAATTGTCTATAGTGATGTGTTTGATGGCCCAGTAGTATCTGTTTCAGGAGAGGTACATTTTGAACTTGATCCTAGCATTCAACCAGTACAATGTGTCCCATGCAATGTGCCAGTAGCCATTAAAGTGGATGTAAACTCACTGCTACTCGACAATCACAACTGCTTTATCATCAAAAAATAACATAAGTTTAATTCATGAATTTTGTTAAAACATAATATATAAACGATGTATATACCTCTATAACTATAAAAGTCTCAGTTTCTCCCTCCGCCCGCCATTTTGTTCCGCTTTCCTTACATTGATTGACATTTCCCTAAACAAATAATGTGGCGTACCCCGTGGCGTCCAGCCCCTTTTTCGTAACGTCATTTTATATTTTTGCGCATGCGTCTTTTATATGCGCATGCGTAAAACCACTTGTGCTGGCTTTGGAAGTGCTGCGCGCACACGCTCTAAGCATGCGCATATAAAGGCCGCTTCTCCAAACTTCGTGTATTTCCCAGGAACTGCAAGTAAGTATCTATGCTGCTCCGCAAACTGTTTGAAATTGTAACAATATATTTCGAGTATTGAAAGAGCGGTTTGGAAGTGCCTGACTGATTAGTAATGCAAATCCAGCAATAATAACTAAATTAGAAGCGCATGCGCACAAAAGGGACCCATCGAGAACGCGCAAAGGTAGTACGTCATAGAGCGGGTGGGACCGCTCTAGACGTTATGCGCTTAAAATGAAGGAAGTTATGGATGGGAGGAGCTCAGCCTGAAAACGGAGCAAACTTACTAACGTAAATATAAGTTTATTTGTTCGTTATATAAATTACAAAAGTATGCGGTATTGATAAAAGAGTGCTTAAGAACAAATTTGGAAGTTCAATATGTAAAATATTTACATCCACTTTAAGCCGCAGGTCAAAGCACAACTGAATAAGTATGAAGGTAAAGGACATCTTACTTCAGTATCAGAGCCTACGAATTGGATAAGCAACATGGTAGTTATTAGGAAGCCTGAGAAGATCAGAATTTGCGTTGATCCCAAGTTTCTGAACATGGCCCTGAAATGGCACACTACTTAATGCCAACACTTGACAATGTTTTGCACAAACTACCCAAAGCACGGGTTTTTATGCTTGTTGATGCGAGAGATGCCTTTTTACAGTGACAACTGGATGAAAAGAGTAGCTACATGACCACCTTTTGGACTCCTTGGGGCAGAAAGAGATGGCTAAAACTGCCATTTGGAGTCTCTGTAGCACCGGAGGTGTATAAGCAAAAGCAGCATGAACTATTATTTGGGCTCCACGGAATTGAGCCAATAGCCGATGACATTCTTATAGTTGGCTGTGGTAATACAGATGAAGAAGCTGAGCATGACCATGATGAGAAGCTAACAGCACTACTGGATCGTTGCAGGCAGGTGATGCTGAGACTCAGCGTAAAGAAATTGCAGTTCAAGGTGCAAGAAGTTTGTTTCCATGGACATAACCTGTCTTCACAAGGCTTAAAAGCTGACCCAGACAAGATTAGAGCCATTGTGGACATGCCGCAGCCTGGTGATGCCAAAGCGATACAGCATTTTATTGGCTGTGTCACATACCTAGCGAAATTCATGCCGCACTTGTCTGAGGTGTGTCAGCCATTGAGAAGACTTCTGGACAAAGATGCAGTTTGGCACTGGCTTCCCAAGCATGACCAGGCAGTGGAGGAGATAAAACGCTTGGTCACTGTTGCCCCGGTATTGAAATATTATGATGTCACAAAGCCTTTCACAATACAAAGTGACTCAAGCAAAAATGGCCTAGGATATTGTCTATTGCAAGATCAGCCAGTTGCATATGAGCCCAGTGCTCTTTCATCAGTCGAGCAGAATTATGCTCAAATTGAAAAGGAATGTTTAAGCATTGTGTTTGCTTGCCAGTGTTTTCATCATTATCTTTATGGCTGGGATACAATCAGAGCTGAAACTGATCACAAACCGCTAATAGCCATATTCAAAAAGCCCCTTTTATGTGCTCCCGGTCAGCGTACAAAATGGTATCTTATACAAAGGTCCAAGAGTCATAATACCAAAGTCACTTAGAGCAGAGATGTTATTACGCATACACTCAAGTCACATTGGGGGTGAGGCATGCTACAGACAAGCTTGTGATACTCTTTACTGGCCCAACATGCAAGGTGAAATCGAAGACTTTGTCAGCAATTGTCCCACTTGCAATGAATATGCACATTTGCAACAAAAAGAAACCATGATGTCACATGAGATACCTACACGTCCTTGGCAGATCGTCAGTATAGACTTATTCAACTACACAGGAAAAGAATATCTGATATTAGTCGATCATTACTCAGACTTCTGGGAAATTGAAATTCCTGACTTATCCACTGAAACTACAGTTAATAGGTGCGAGGCTCAGTTTGCACGTCCTGGACAACCAGATAAAGTGATCTCTGATAATGGTCCTCAGTTCACAAGCTTACAATTCAGGAAATTTGCCACTGAATGGGAGTTTGAGCATGTGACTTCTTCACCACGTCATCCACAGGCTAACGGCAAAGCTGTATTTGGGGAGAGGGGAATAGCTGGTGTTTTAAATAATCTGCTGCTCATCACAATCTCGCTGCCTTTAGACTAGCCTTTAGACTAGAAAACAAACTGAACTATTTTCACAACAGACTCTAATATAGTTTATAAGTAAAGGAAGCATGCATGAAATGAAAGAGACTTTAACCATCAGCTTGTAAAGACAGTTACCTATAGGATTATTAGGACTAGAGATAATTGAGTAAAAGCTGACAGTCTCTCCAATAATAATAAACGGTAGGGGGTAATAACTGTGGTGCTTATAATCGTACCACAATTTTATATTTTTACTTGAACATTTGTGCTTAGGGTTGTGTAGCAAAAATAATATATATAACAAGGATTGAAATATAAAACATAATCAGTTCAGGAACTTTTAGAGAGAATTAAATTAAACTCAAGGTTTGGTAAATAAAACAATGCATGTCTGTATATTTGTTGGTCTTGCAGCAACAGCTATGTTGCAATGAACCGCAGCCTCGGCCGCCGACAGTGGTCCACATGGAAAATCACATGCATACTAACCAATAAATCTTACATACATGTATACATAAATATGTCTGGGTCATCAAATGCAGCGGTCTCTCTAATTATAACCTTCTAACATAGTAGTTGAAATGGTTAAAACAGTAATATTACAGTATAAAATTAGGAAATATATTAATTAAAGGCTAATGCAAAAGATGTAGGTTTAAGGTAAAATAAAAACACGTTATCTGGTATATAACAAAATGAGATAAGAGCATATTTGACCATTATTTAATTAATCTACAAAAGAGGAAAAAGGAATGCAGAGTCTTCAAAGTAGATGAAATGAAGTTTTTTATTAGGAGCAGGCTTATCGTCAGACACAGGTAAGCTCCTATCTTACGCGTTTCGAGCATGGGCACATGCGCTTCAACAGAGATTTAATTAATCTATCCCAATTGCATAAGTGTGAGAGTAAGGTATACTGCCAGCTATATAAGTGTCCATGGCAAATAACTTGGCGTTAGTACCTCTCACCATTTGCTTGCTGATTACGTTGCAGGGGGTGATGGGCAAAGTCCTATGGAAAGAGCAAGATGATCTCTTTTAGGAACTCTCCACTGCATATGGTACAGAGTCTCTTTTGACGTGTCCTGTAAAACTGTCAAGTGCCAGTTGTACCTTGGTGGTATGTAAGTTAGAGCTTCTGATCCGCCATGGTTCCAGATTCCAGTGGAGCTGGGTTTTGGTTGTGGGTAAAGTAGAAGAAGCCTTATGTCATGGGCAGTGTGTCCGCTACTCTCTGAGAGGAAACTTTTCATGCTGCCATGAGGGGTAGTCATATTAGGCAATCCTTCAGCTATCTGGGCTTCCCGGGCTCTGGCACTACTCTGTTCCGCAAACCAGTAAGGCAAACAGTTCCACAGGTAGTTTGCAATCCGATTGAACTCCTGTAGCGTGTCATTAGGGTTGGTAATGATATTTGTTAGCATTACCTTATCATTTGCAGCTGTTTTAGTTGCTGTTGTCATCTGCTTTGTACGCTCCGTTTGGGCATCGGGTGAGGCCACGTGATGATGTGGAACTGCGTCTGTTGTCACAATATCTGGATCTGAGCAGCGGAGTTTTCCCATTTCCAGAGCGTGTCTGGAAGGTGATTTCTCTTGAATAGTTAGTAAGAGAATCTCCAGTTTCATGCATATCCTGTCAGCATGTTGGAGAAGATCTTCACCTGCCATTTCTGTGCTCGGCCCAATAGTTATAGTTGGGGGTTTATGGAGTGCGTGATAGGCTGCAAAAGTTTTAAAATATATAGATGGTGTCATGATGATTTTAGGCGTTTTCAGTCCTGGAGAGACAATATAACCCGGAGCCACCTGGGGGGGTTGAAGCCTTTGTTGTGAGCCACCGCTACAGACCTCAGCCATCCGATCCTCAGCTCTTAAGTCATAAACACAGCAAATTCTGCAATAATTATATCTCCACTATATGAGGGATCAATAGGTCTCTTTATCTTTTTTTTATTTTTTAAAAAGCTTTATTATCTATCAAACATAAATTACAAAGAAGTAACACAAAACACAAAGATAAAAAGCATCATCAGTTCTCAAATATATATGGAATATAAGTTCAGGATAGTGTCGATAAATTATCAGACCCTGTGTGTGGAATTTTACTTCATTGGGAAAAAAGCTCTAGGGTTAAGGACACTTTAATATTGTGCAAAAAGAGGGCGAGTCTGTAATCAACTTGTCTTGAATCAAAGGTTCATGGGGGGGAGGACAAGGGGAGGGGGGAAAGGGAAGGGGTCATGACTCGTCTCTGAGTCTTAAAATTTAGAGCCTATGCACCTTAACCTCCACTAAACTCAATCGTTAGTCATAACATCAGGTCTCCAACCTGTGTCGTGTACGTCTTTCCAGTCGGCCCAAACAAGTTCAAAAAGGTCAGTATTGTCGAGTTTGTAAAATATATCCTTTTCCATAGTATAGATTGATAGATAGATAGATAGCGTTGCAGATTTTAGTCCAATAGGGAGGGGCTCCTTTTTCCATGCACATGCTATGGCATTTTTTATAGTCATGAGAAGGTAGATGCATATGTATGAGTGGTGCTTCAGTAAGGTATTAACTCCTATCTATAATAGGGCCGTGGATAGCGTATTCCGAATCTGGACAGGGTCTGGAAACCTGTGATCCATAAAGGCTGGATCTTAGGGCACTCCCACAAAATATGCATTGTGGTGCCCTTCTGACCACAATTCCTCCAGCAGTCAGGAGATGCATTCGGGAACACCTTGGCCAATCTAGTGGGGACGTAATACCAGTGGGTAAAGTAGTTTGTAAAAGGTTTTGTATAGTGTAATGCAATGAATATGTGACTAAGTGGATGTACACTTATACTTGGCAGTGACAGTGCTAGCCTACTAACTGTTCGTACTTCTCACGAGTGCGAACTAAGGGTGAATAAAAAGTGATGGGTTTGTTAGTGGCGCCCCAAGGGCTGACTGTTGTGTGGTGATTGGGTTTTTTATTTTATATAATAACTTAATGTTTTTCATGTACTATGTGAACGTTTTATAACGAGTATTGTAATTCAATTATAATATATTTATCCGATTCTCAGATAAGGCTGAAGGGAATGAAACTCATATGGATTTATACAAATAAGTTTTAATAAAATGAGTAATGTATTACAAATGTTAGTAAGCATGTATCATCACACTATATAAGCATTTTTATGTGAGTTTTTTATGTGGATCAAGTATTATTTTTAAGACACCGGTGTCATATTTTAATGTGATTTTTATTTTATTTTCATAAATAAATTGTTCTATTAGTATGCTTCACTAGTCAAAAGTGTCAAATTTTACTAATTTTATTAAAACTTATTTGTATAAATCCATATGAGTTTCATTCCCTTCAGCCTTATCTGAGAATCTGATCTATATATATTATAATTGAATTAAAATACTCGTTATAAAACGTTCACATAGTACATGAAAAACATTAAGTTATTATATAAAATAAAAAAAAACAATCACCACACAACAGTCAGCCCTTGGGGCACCACTAACAAACCCATCACTTTTTAATGCAATGAATAGCCTTCTGGATAAGTTCTAGGTTACGTTCCCAGGTGTGTGGGGATACTGAAGAATCCAGAAGGGACTCCCAGCACTGTAGGTGGGCCGGAATTTCAGAGGGTGATGAGTCTGCGAGCAGCAAGTAGTGTAGGGATAGTGGTCTACAGAGTGGATCTCCCTGAGCCCACACGGATTCCCAGGGGGTCAGCGGGCTAGCCGAACCCGGCTTAAATCCCCAACTAAGCAAGAAGCTTCTTATTCTATGGAATTCAAAAGGTTAAAGTAGAGTGCTTTGACCGCTGTTACCATTTCTTTGGGAAACCTAAAACTGTCAAGTACTTCCCACAAATATTGCCACCTTACTCGATCAAAGGCCTTCTCGGGGTCCAGAGAAATAACCGATAGGGGCCTGTTGAGTTTAGAGGAGAGACTGATAATATTAAGCAGCCTGCTAGTATTTTCTGGGCCCTCTCGCTGTGGGACAAACCCTACTTGATCGGAATTGATGAGGAATGGTAAAAGACGCTAAAAAAGCTAAAAATACCACTTAAAAGCTGACAGATAATTGTATAATAACCAGGGACTTCGATTGTTGATAATCTTCTTCTGTATGATGGTAGTTAGTTCTTATGATATAGTGTGTGGTACTAGTTTTTTCTACGCGTTTCACTCCTTTCAGAAAGCTCTGAAAGGAGTGAAACGCGTAGAAAAAACTAGTACCACACACTATACCATAAGAACTAACTACCATCATACAGAAGAAGATTATCAACCCGGGTTGTTACTTTACTTTTTATCCCCTGGCGGATAGCTGAATAAGAGGTTGCGTGCACAGCACTAAGAGCAATCTCCAACTATAACCTAACTACTACGAACCGGACCGGACAACAGTGGAATAACAGACAGGGACCCACGGAGGTTCTGGTTGGCTGAATAGAGGCGAGCCCTCGAGCCGGAAACCGTGACGTCAGACGCAGAGTTCTCGAGGAACACACACGGAGCTTGCCTGACAGAGACCGGCTACTGGTAAAGTTGTTGCCAAGTATTTGAGATAAGGTATAGACGTTTTTAATCTGCAAAATCACAGATACAGTAAAGACTTTTCATTCTGCAAATATAACATAGATCGACAATCAAGATAAATGTATATCTGACATTTGACTCTAGATATACACTGTGTGCAGAATTATTAGGCAAATGAGTATTTTGACCACATCATCCTCTTTATGCATGTTGTCTTACTCCAAGCGGTATAGGCTCGAAAGCCTACTACCAATTAAGCATATTAGGTGATGTGCATCTCTGTAATGAGAAGGGGTGTGGTCTAATGACATCAACACCCTATATCAGGTGTGCATAATTATTAGGCAACTTCCTTTCCTTTGGCAAAATGGGTCAAAAGAAGGACTTGACAGGCTCAGAAAAGTCAAAAATAGTGAGATATCTTGCAGAGGGATGCAGCACTCTTAAAATTGCAAAGCTTCTGAAGCGTGATCATCGAACAATCAAGCGTTTCATTCAAAATAGTCAACAGGGTCGCAAGAAGCGTGTGGAAAAACCAAGGTGCAAAATAACTGCCCATGAACTGAGAAAAGTCAAGCGTGCAGCTGCCAAGATGCCACTTGCCACCAGTTTGGCCATATTTCAGAGCTGCAACATCACTGGAGTGCCCAAAAGCACAAGGTGTGCAATACTCAGAGACATGGCCAAGGTAAGAAAGGCTGAAAGACGACCACCACTGAACAAGACACACAAGCTGAAACGTCAAGACTGGGCCCAGAAATATCTCAAGACTGATTTTTCTAAGGTTTTATGGACTGATGAAATGAGAGGGAGTCTTGATGGGCCAGATGGATGGGCCCGTGGCTGGATTGGTAAAGGGCAGAGAGCTCCAGTCCGAGTCAGACGCCAGCAAGGTGGAGGTGGAGTACTGGTTTGGGCTGGTATCATCAAAGATGAGCTTGTGGGGCCTTTTCGGGTTGAGGATAGAGTCAAGCTCAACTCCCAGTCCTACTGCCAGTTTCTGGAAGACACCTTCTTCAAGCAGTGGTACAGGAAGAAGTCTGCATCCTTCAAGAAAAACATGATTTTCATGCAGGACAATGCTCCATCACAAGCGTCCAAGTACTCCACAGCGTGGCTGGCAAGAAAGGGTATAAAAGAAGAAAATCTAATGACATGGCCTCCTTGTTCACCTCATCTGAACCCCATTGAGAACCTGTGGTCCATCATCAAATGTGAGATTTACAAGGAGGGAAAACAGTACACCTCTCTGAACAGTGTCTGGGAGGCTGTGGTTGCTGCTGCACGCAATGTTGATGGTGAACAGATCAAAACACTGACAGAATCCATGGATGGCAGGCTTTTGAGTGTCCTTGCAAAGAAAGGTGGCTATATTGGTCACTGATTTGTTTTTGTTTTGTTTTTGAATGTCAGAAATGTATATTTGTGAATGTTGAGATGTTATATTGGTTTCGCTGGTAAAAATAAATAATTGAAATGGGTATATATTTGTTTTTTGTTAAGTTGCCTAATAATTATGCACAGTAATAGTCACCTGCACACACAGATATCCCCCTAAAATAGCTATAACTAAAAACAAACTAAAAACTACTTCCAAAACTATTCAGCTTTGATATTAATGAGTTTTTTGGGTTCATTGAGAACATGGTTGTTGTTCAATAATAAAATTAATCCTCAAAAATACAACTTGCCTAATAATTCTGCACTCCCTGTAGACACTGTATCAAGCAAACGGCAATGTCCTAAGGAATGAACATTAATCTATATAAAGTATCCACCGCTTAACTGTAATCTAGTCCCTAATCTTAGATTTTTTATATTTTTATGTTGGATTGTTGTTTTATTATGCAAATTTTTGGGAGACGTCCCCTTTAAAGTTTATGTTCTTGTCATTTCCTATGGTATATTAAATATACAAATATTCCATCGAAGTCCCTGGTTATTATACAATTATCTGTCAGCTTTTAAGTGGTATTTTTAGCTTTTTTAGCGCCCTTACTTTCTCTCTCACACTTGTTTACTTTTCACTATAGCAGTCTAAAGGATCTGTTATTAAGTTAAGGTGTTTAATACTCTACACTAAGCGCACTATCATCACCCACTACCTCACACGAATGGTAAAAGACCTGCAACCCGATTAGCCAGTAACTTAGAGTAGAACTTTATGTCGGAGTTAATAGGGAGGGATCCTTATTTGGTTTTAAAATAGTAACAATGGTAGCTTCTAGGAATTCCTTTTTAAAGGAGCCCTCTTCCCTAGCAAGATTATAAAATCGAAGCAGTAGGGGGAAAGTTCCCTGCTGAAAATTTTATAAAAGTGAACTGTAAAACCATCCGGGCCCAGAGACTTGAAAGTCTTTGAGTTCTTGATGACCCTCTGGATTTCCGTAAGTGTGAAGGTGTAGTTTAGAGAATCGCGCTGCTCAGTGGTAAGTGTGGGAAGCTTCAAAGAGTCCAGATAAAGGTGCAAACTATCCAAGGGGGTTGCTTGAGGTTTCTCTGAGCTATTTATGTCATACAAGTTTGAGTAATATTTGGCAAATGCGCCTCCAATTTGTGACAGGATTTTTAGAAGGGAGTGTGCAGAGCGTATGCTGTGTATACGTGAGATACCTGTCCTATTCCTAATTTTGTTAGCCAGTAGGGTGTCCGCTTTGTTACTTTTATAGTAAAATAACTGCTTTAGTTTAGTTAAGTTGAGTTCTACGAAGCTCAATTTGGGAGATGTGATACTTAGTGTCCGTGATTTGACAGGTTAGTGCTGGAGAGGGGGTACTTCTATTTTGAGTTTCTAGAGTTCGGAGTTTGAGGTGGGCTTCTGAGAGAGTAAGTCCAGTCCAGCCTGTTTCCTAAGGTGTGCTTGTTTGGTACTTATGAGTCCCCTTATAGTAGTTTTCGCAGCCCCCCATAAAGTGTTGTTTCGGACTAGTGAGTTATTGTTGATTTGAATGAAGTGTGTGATATCTCTAAGGAGTTCCTCTCTAAATGGAATATCTCCAAGGATTTGGTGGGGCATACACCATTGGTTTTTGATGTGTGAGGAATTTGGTGAGTTGATATCGGCCAACACAGGGTCATGATCAGACCATGGACATAAAGTGATCCAGCACTCGAGTGAGTCGGCTGTGGAGAATAGGTAGTCAATTCTGGAGTATAGTTTATGTGGGTGTGAGAAATGTGTATAGTCCCTGTCTTGTGGGTGGATGGCCCTCCAAATGTCGTAGTATCCTGGAGGACTCTACCTTGTTTAACCTGATCAAGCGTGTGTAAGAGGTGCTTAAGGCATTTCGGCTGATGGGTATTGGGTAGATAAACAGAGGCCAGGGTGTAGACCATGTGATTCAGTTTACAGATCAAGATGACGTATCTTGCTTGAGGGTCCCTGATGACCTGGATTAATTCATAGGCAAGGCGCTTGTGGAGTAAAATCACAACTCCTCTCGCTTTCTTAACAAAGGGTGCATATTCAACATGAATGTAGGACATAGAGGAGAATCTGAGGGGCTTGTTCGCAAGCCAGTGCGTTTCTTGTAAGAAAACGATGTCTGGGTTATGATGTTTCAGTGATCGGGTTAATAAACTACGCTTATGAGGGGAGTTGAGGCCTCTAACATTATGGGTGAGGATGCGTACAGGAGGCATGTTCTAGTATCAGAGTGCGATGGAGGCCTAGTCAGTGGATACTAACTGTCTATCGGAAGTGGGGTGACGGAGAGAGGGTAAGGGGTAGGAGTGGTAGAAAAGGGTAATATAAAGACTAGTAAAGTGTCTGTGAGTGTGGTGGAAGTAGTCCACCTCTAAAGAGCCCTAGAGTGGGCTTCTGGTTGGGGGGGGGGGAGAACACTGTGCTAATAAGAACCGCTAATAAGAACCGAGAGCATCAGCCCCACTGTATACATTATGAACATGTAACTATAACATATAAACTGCAAACCTCAACATATACAATTCAAACTAAATAAAGAACATTGTAAATAATACGTGTCTGGTGTTTACTGGTGCTATCCAGGAAACAGTCCAAAAGAAGCAATAAACTTTTAATGTGCGTTGGGTAGCAACTGAGGTTGTGAGGTGCTCACTAAGGATTTAAGTCCCAATCGAGTTAGTCAGGAAGCGTCCTCCTGAGGTCTATTGACATCCTGAGGTTGGTGTATCTTAGGGCATTTTATTCTCTAGTCTTTCACAGACCATTCTGGTGCAAAGGCACGTAATTTGTGGTTGGGAGGCCCTTGTATGGGTGGAGGATCTTGCAGTAGGCCCAAAGATGTCAAGAGGGAAAGTCCCTGGGATGAGGTAGTGACCACAGTGGTTTGGTTATCCTTGGTGATGATGAGTGTAGTGGGGTAACCCCAACGGTATCTAATGTTGGTTTTGCGCAAGATGGTGGTGACAGGTTGAAACTGCCGGCGTTGTTGGAGGGTATGGGCCGAGAGATCTGGGAGGAGCTGGACATCTTTGAATCTTTCACTGAGGGGAGGCTTCTTAAATGCGGCTTGCATTAATCTGTCCTTATAGATGAAGCTGTGGAAGCAAGCTATGAGTCTGACATCTCATTGCTTATCCAGAGCCATCATCCTGGAGCAGAGGGCCCTATGAGCTTGTTCCATTGTGTTAGTTAGGTCCGTTGGGGAGTCCACCAATTCCTTGAAAAGAGCCTGTAAATACTCGTGGAGATCTCCTTGCGACACCGATTCTGGTATCCCCCTGAACCTTATGTTGTTGTGCCTGGACCTGCCTTCAACGTCCGCCAGCTTAAACTCCAATTGTGAAATTTGGTCTGCTAGATTTTCTGAATACGATAGCAGGTTGGATTGGTCCACCAATATGTGCATCTACCTTTTCACCAATTTCAGAGATCTCCTTCTTCAGTTCAGCAGAGCAGCGTTGTATTTCCTGGGTTATGGATCGGGTCTGCATGGCCAACATTTTTTGTAGTGTGGATTCTGTAATAAAGTGTTGCGATGAGGTAGTAGAGTGCGTGCTAGATTGTGACTCCTCATCCTGGGAGTCAGGTTCGCTTAAATCTCTACAGGTCTCCATGCTTGGGTCTTTTACTGACTGTGAGAAGTGGTAATTGACCGTTTTCTTGGACTTGGAGTTAGTTTTGAGGTTCTTTCTACCCGAATGAGGCATTTTAAAAACAACTGATCCCCAGGAGGATCAAACTCGGAGGGAACTATGTCTCAGCAGATATCAACACAATACCCACTACTAAGGAAGAAAAAAGAGGTTATATCATATAGAGCAGTTAAATATCAGACATTACTAAATTACCTTTAGAGCGGGGCTCAATAACGGGCCTCACTAAACACTTCTACATATTAGCTATGGCCGTTACTTTACCATCTGTGCGATAAGGACAATTTACACAGCTTAAATACACGTATCGCGGCTCCGTGGGACTAACCCACTAAGCCCCATGCGTCTGCCCAAGGACTCAGCACCCCCACCTCAGGAAAAAAGGGGGATACGACCAAAGGAAGGGGAAAGGGGGAGTGGCGGCGACCAACCTGGAGGGCCAGGTCGTAAGGGGTGGGGGGGCGTGGTCACAAAGGCTCACAAACTATGATACAACAAATGGAATAATAAATGCACTTTCTACAATTAAATAAGTACAAAGCAGAAGCAAGACTCTCACAGAAAAGCTCCCCAGGCTAACAGAGCAGAGCACCAATAATGTTATGTTTTAACACTTTATCATATACCTGCAAGTAAAAGAGGCAACTTACACAATTTAGATGCAAATATACAGTATGTTGCGTCTCCTCAGGCCAGGTCTGTAGGGAGCCACTCACTTGCCTAGGGATTCAACTCCCCCACCTCAGGGAAAAGAGGAATACAACCATAGGAAGGGGAACGGGAGTGTGGAGGCGACCAACCTGGGGGGCCAGGTCGAAAGGGAGGAGGTGGGATGTGATCACAGAGGCTCACAACTACACACTAGCAACTTTAATATTAATCAATGAGGAGAATGTCAAGGTTAGGATAAGTCCACTAGAAATAAAAGTTCACAGCTGGGTTTCTTTTCAAAAAGTCAATTACTGAACCTTTTTGTGTGGTGGTTTGAAGGAGCTGTACTGTGAGACACATACGGCCTCTTGGGGTAGGGAATCTATGGCCCAGATGAATGTTATAAGATGTTCCCAGCTATCCCTTGTGTCAGATAGGGGTAAGGAGAGAATCAGAGCATGTGTGGCCCGTCACCAGTATTAGACACTTAAGTCCTCAAAGTCACTGGATTACCAACATAAAGTTCTTTTGTGCCTTTGGTGGGGGAAGCAGGGGAGACAAGCACATGGGAGGATCTGGCAATGGCGCTGTATCTCACTGACCTCTCTGTACAGGTCTAATAGCCTATGCTGGTAGAGCAAATTACGTTTGAGGAATAAAAGTGGATGGAGTGTACTAAAGTTGGAGCTGAGAAACTAAGAAGATGTGTGGCCTGTACTATGTACCTCCAAAGTGTGTATGATTGAATATCACCCCAAGGGCAGCAGGAACACCAAGAGCAGTAGCTGCTCCAATGGGTCCACCCACAATAACGGGAGTTGCCAGATCGGTCCCCAGAACAGATGGAAAGAAAGAAATCTCAGGAGACCAGTTCCCACAGAGCTCTGCGATTACTGCAACCTGCGCTTCAGAGTCTGGCCTCGTGGGCAGGATGCCAAGATGGCGGCCGCACCTCTCCTATCTCCTGACAGGTTCTCCCGAACTCCACTGGTGGACAGCCCGCTAGATAGCAACCAGCAGGTAAGGGTTCTTGATTGTAGTCGGTTCACCACTACAGGCTGCTTCCTTTAGGTCTTCGTCGGTTATGGGTGGTAAGTATGTATATCGTCCCCATGTGAGTGTGGAGCTGCCAGAAAATGCCTCTTCGCCTATTCCAGCCCTGTCGACACTCAGCAAGTTGATTGCATCTGCATCAGAGCGGAGCCCCGAACCTTCGGTACAGTGAACAGATAAGGTAAATAGACAGGAGCTGGATGCTGGTGCGTAGATTGGCGCCAAATCGCCTCCGGGTGCCCAAATAGCTCTTCAGATCAGTGGTTATTCAGCGGGGCTAGGGCCAATCTAAAGGTGGTATGAAATTGGCTTCCACAATAGGTAAAAGTAGTTGACCTTTATTGTAGAAAAAAAGCCTTTCTAGCTTAATATCAGTGGTCCAAGCGAAGAGCTCCTTACAGAAGCTTCTGCTCTCCAAAGCAATTAACTCCGCCCCCAGGTCTCTATCTTAAGTTGGATGCTGTAGTATAGGTCCGATAATTGGCGGATTATGAGGAATTCTTTGAGAGCTCTAGGAGATGCGTCCTCTCAGGAACGCTGCTTGGACACCCCATTTTTATTAATATTTTATTTGTAATATTTCAATAACGTGCCTTAGAAATCCTAAGTTTTCATGTGAGCTAACCCAATCGTGGTAAAGAGAGCTGTTTGGGAGGGATCAGGGAGGTTAGAAGGGTAATCCCTACATTACAATACTATTTTCCTTGACAGCTAATTAAATATAAATAATTTCAATGAGAAACCCAAAATTTGTGAAAAAGTTAACGGTTTGTTTTATATTATTGCATTTGGCAACAAAATGGTAGCATGAAATATACCAAAATGGACCTAGATCAGATAGGTTAATCTAGATATGTAAATAAAAAACAAACAAAAAAAAGGGTCTATTTCTGTTTAAATGGAGTGATAGCAAAAATGCTAAAAATTCTCTAGTATTTTGGGCAAGTTTTTCTCTGAAATCCCCAGTAGCAAAAGGATTAAAAGGCAGGAACAGCCTAGGAAGCCAAAAAACTGAATTGTCCAAAAACAGGACAATTGGTAACTGTTAAAGAACTACACCTGCAACTACAAATGTACTAACAAGCTAATTATTCTTCAAGGTTAGTTAACTTGCACTAGAAAACATGTATCTGTTTGTTTTTTGTTTTTGTTTTTTTCCGTTCATCAGCTATAATTTATGTTAACTGAGGCATCATTATGTGACTAAATACTAAAAATTAAAATTTAGCATGCTATAACTTATTTCCTCACTTTTAATTTACATGGTGTGTCTAAGAGTATTTGTAATTAACAGAAAATGTGATAAAATCCCTAACAATTGGACACTAGATGACAGTATTGCACACAAAAATATGGCAAGCAAAAAGCATAGTTTGAGCTTTCAACTCAAGGACTTGTCAAAAGATAGATAGAAGGTGCTGTATAACTGTTCCAATTCTTAGTGAACCGAAAGAGCTTAAATGGTCATAAAATGATCTATAATGTATAAAAATATTTAGGGGAACAAAACAGAAACAAGGAATAGCAAACTATTTTATAATTGTATCACATTTTTCATACTTCCCAATGTGCTCCATATTGACAGCATATTCATGATTAATGTGGATTCATTTATGGAGGTCTATTTATCATAGGTCTTGCGGACTTATAACTTGGCGTTAGTACCTCTCACCATTTGCTTGCTGATTAAGTTGCAGGGGGGTGATGGGCAAAGTCCTATGGAAAGAGCAAGGTGATCTCTTTTAGGAACTCTCCACTGCATATGGTACAGAGTCTCTTTTGACATGTCCTGTAAAACTGTCACGTGCCAGTTGTACCTTGGTGGTATGTAAGTTAGAGCATCTGATCCGCCATGGTTCCAGATTCCAGTGGAGCTAAGTTTTGGTTGTGGGTAAAGTAGAAGAAGCCTTATGTCATGGGCAGTGTGTCCGCTACTCTCTGAGAGGAAACTTTTCATGCTGCCATTTCCAGAGCGTGTCTGGAAGGTGATTTCTCTAGAATAGTTAGTAAGAGAATCTCCAGTTTCATGTATATCCTGTCAGCATGTTGGAGAAGATATTCACCTGCCATTTCTGTGCTCGGCCCAATAGTTATAGTTGGGGGTTTATGGAGTGTGTGATAGGGTGCAAACGTTTTAAAATATATAGATGGTGTTGTGATGATTTTAGGTCGTTTTCAGTCCTGGAGAGACAATATAACCTGGAGCCACCTGGGGGGGTTGCAGCCTTTGTTGTGAGCCACAGCTACAGACCTCAGCCATCCGATCCTCAGCTCTTAAGTCATAAACACAGCAAATTCTGCAATAATTATATCTCCACTATGTGGGGGATCAATAGGTCTCTTTATCTTAAGTTGGATGCTGTAGTATAGGTTCGATAATCAGCGGATTATGAGGAATTCTTTGAGAGCTCTAGGAGATGCGTTCTCTCAGGAACGCTGCTTGGACCCCCCCCCCCACCATTTTTATTAATATTTTATTTGTAATATTTCAATAACGTGCCTTAGAAATCCTATGGCCTAGATTTGGAGTTCGGCGGTAAAAGGGCTGTTAACGCTCCGCGGGCTTTTTTCTGGCCGCACCATAAATTTAACTCTGGTATCGAGAGTTTAATCAAATGCTGCGTTAGGCTCCAAAAAAGGAGCGTAGAGCATTTTTACCGCAAATGCAACTCTCGATACCAGAGTTGCTTACGGACGCGGCCGGCCTCAAAAACGTGCTCGTGCACGATTCTCCCATAGGAAACAATGGGGCTGTTTGAGCTGAAAAAAAACCTAACACCTGCAAAAAAGCAGCGTTCAGCTCCTAACGCAGCCCCATTGTTTCCTATGGGGAAACACTTCCTACGTCTGCACCTAACACCCTAACATGTACCCCGAGTCTAAACACCCCTAACCTTACACTTATTAACCCCTAATCTGCCGCCCCCGCTATCGCTGACCCCTGCATATTTTTTTTAACCCCTAATCTGCCGCTCCGTAAACCTACGTTATCCCTATGTACCCCTAATCTGCTGCCCTAACATCGCCGACCCCTATATTATATTTATTAACCGCTAATCTGCCCCCCTCAACGTCGCCGACACCTGCCTACACTTATTAACCCCTAATCTGCCGAGCGGACCTGAGCGCTACTATAATAAAGTTATTAACCCCTAATCCGCCTCACTAACCCTATCATAAATAGTATTAACCCCTAATCTGCCCTCCCTAACATCGCCGACACCTACCTTCAATTATTAACCCCTAATCTTCCGATCGGAGCTCACCGCTATTCTAATAAATGGATTAACCCCTAAAGCTAAGTCTAACCCTAACACTAACACCCCCCTAAGTTAAATATAATTTTTATCTAACGAAATAAATTAACTCTTATTAAATAAATGATTCCTATTTAAAGCTAAATACTTACCTGTAAAATAAACCCTAATATAGCTACAATATAAATTATAATTATATTATAGCTATTTTAGGATTAATATTTATTTTACAGGCAACTTTGTAATTATTTTAACCAGGTACAATAGCTATTTAATAGTTACCTAGTTAAAATAATAACAAATTTACCTGTAAAATAAATCCTAACTTAAGATATAATTAAACCTAACACTACCCTATCAATAAATTAATTAAATAAACTACCTACAATTACCTACAATTAACCTAACACTACACTATCAATAAATTAATTAAACACAATTCCTACAAATAAATACAATTAAATAAACTAGCTAAAGTACAAAAAATAAAAAAGAACTAAGTTACAGAAAATAAAAAAATATTTACAAACATAAGAAAAATATTACAACAATTTTAAACTAATTACACCTACTCTAAGCCCCCTAATAAAATAACAGATCAGATTGAGCTCGCATTCTATTGGCTGTTCCGATCAGCCAATAGAATGCGAGCTCAATCTGATTGGCTGATTGGATCGGCCAATCGGATTGAACTAGATTCTGATTGGCTGATTCCATCAGCCAATCAGAAAATTCCTACCTTAATTCCGATTGGCTGATAGAATCCTATCAGCCAATCGGAATTCGAGGGACGCCATCTTGGATGACGTCCCTTAAAGGAACAGTCATTCGTCGTTCAGTCGTCGGTCCGGATGGATGTTCCGCGCTGGAGGTCTTCAGGATCCTGCCGCTTCGCTCCGGATGGAAGAAGATCGAAGATGCCGCTTGGAGAAGATGTTTGCCGGTCCGGATGTCCTCTTCTTGCCGGATAGGAGGAAGACTTTGGAGCCTCTTCTGGACCTCTTCAGCACCGGATTATGGATCGCCAACCCCCGCTTGGGTTGCATGAAGATCTTGGAGCCAGGACGGATCGGTGATACCTGGATGGTGAAGACAAGGTAGGAAGATCTTCAGGGGATTAGTGTTAGGTTTATTTAAGGGGGTTTGGGTTAGATTAGGGGTATGTGGGTGGTGGGTTGTAATGTTGGGGGGGGGGTATTGTATGTTTTTTTTTTACAGGCAAAAGAGCTGAACTTCTTGGGGCATGCCCCGCAAAGGGCCCTGTTCAGGGCTGGTAAGGTAAAAGAGCTTGTAACTTTTTTAATTTAGAATAGGGTAGGGAATTTTTTATTTTGGGGGGCTTTGTTATTTTATTAGGGGGCTTAGAGTAGGTGTAATTAGTTTAAAATTGTTGTAATATTTTTCTTATGTTTGTAAATATTTTTTTATTTTCTGTAACTTAGTTCTTTTTTATTTTTTGTACTTTAGCTAGTTTATTTAATTGTATTTATTTGTAGCAATTGTGTTTAATTAATTTATTGATAGTGTAGTGTTAGGTTAATTGTAGGTAATTGTAGGTAGTTTATTTAATTATTTTATTGATAGGGTAGTGTTAGGTTTAATTATATCTTAGGTTAGGATTTATTTTACAGGTAAATTTGTTATTATTTTAACTAGGTAACTATTAAATAGTTCTTAACTATTTAATAGCTATTGTACCTGGTTAAAATAATTACAAAGTTGCCTGTAAAATAAATATTAATCCTAAAATAGCTATAATATAATTATAATTTATATTGTAGCTATATTAGGATTTATTTTACAGGTAAGTATTTAGCTTTAAATAGGAATCATTTATTTAATAAGAGTTAATTTATTTCGTTAGATGTAAATTATATTTAACTTAGGGGGGTGTTAGTGTTAGGGTTAGACTTAGCTTTAGGGGTTAATCCATTTATTAGAATAGCGGTGAGCTCCGATCGGAAGATTAGGGGTTAATAATTGAAGGTAGGTGTCGGCGATGTTAGGGAGGGCAGATTAGGGGTTAATACTATTTATGATAGGGTTAGTGAGGCGGATTAGGGGTTAATAACTTTATTATAGTAGCGCTCAGGTCCGCTCGGCAGATTAGGAGTTAATAAGTGTAGGCAGGTGTCGGCGACGTTGTGGGGGGCAGATTAGGGGTTAATAAATATAATATAGGGGTCGGCGGTGTTAGGGGTAGCAGATTAGGGGTACATAGGGATAACGTAGGTGGCGGCGCTTTGCGGTCGGAAGATTAGGGGTTAATTATTTTAAGTAGCTGGCGGCGATGTTGTGGGGGGCAGGTTAGGGGTTAATAAATATAATACAGGGGTCGGCGGGGTTAGGGGCAGCAGATTAGGGGTACATAAATATAACGTAGGTGGCGGTCGGCAGATTAGGGGTTAAAAATTTTAATCGAGTGTCGGCGATGTGGGGGGGCCTCGGTTTAGGGGTACATAGGTAGTTTATGGGTGTTAGTGTACTTTAGGGTACAGTAGTTAAGAGCTTTATGAACCGGCGTTAGCCAGAAAGCTCTTAACTCCTGCTATTTTCAGGCGGCTGGAATTTTGTCGTTAGAGCTCTAACGCTCACTTCAGAAACGACTCTAAATACCAGCGTTAGAAAGATCCCATTGAAAAGATAGGCTACGCAAATGGCGTAGGGGGATCTGCGGTATGGAAAAGTCGCGGCTGAAAAGTGAGCGTTAGACCCTTTAATCACTGACTCCAAATACCAGCGGGCGGCCAAAACCAGCGTTAGGAGCCTCTAACGCTGGTTTTGACGGCTACCGCCGAACTCCAAATCTAGGCCTATGTTTTCATGTGAGCTAACCCAATCATGGTAAAGAGAGCTGTTTGGGAGGGATCAGGGAGGTTAGAAGGGTAATCCCTACATTGCAATACTATTTTCCTTGACAGCTAATTAAATATAAATAATTTCAATGAGAAACGCAAAGTTTGTGAAAAAGTTAACGGTTTATTTTATATTATTGCATTTGGCAACAAAATGGTACCATGAAATATACCAAAATGGACCTAGATCAGATAGGTTAATCTAGATATGTAAATAAAAAACAAACAAAAAAAGGGTCTATTTCTGTTTAAATGAAGTGATAGCAAAAATGCTAAACATTCTCCAGTATTTTGGGCAAGTTTTTCTCTGAAATCCCCAGTAGCAAAAGGATTAAAAGGCAGGAACAGCCTAGGAAGCCAAAAAACTGAATTGTCCAAAAACAGGACAGTTGGTAACTGTTAAAGAACTACACCTGCAACTACAAATGTACTAACAAGCTAATTATTCTTCAAGGTTAGTTAACTTGCAGTTGAAAACATGTATCTGTTTGTTTTTAGTTGTTTTTTTTGTTCATCAGCTATAATGTATGTTAACTGAGGCATCATTATGTGACTAAATACTAAAAATTAAAATTTAGCATGCTAACTTATTTCCTCACTTTTAATTTACATGGTGTGTCTAAGAGTATTTGTAATTAACAGAAAATGTGATAAAATCCCTAACAATTGGACACTAGATGACAGTATTGCACACAAAAATATGGCAAACAAAAAGCATAGTTTGAGCTTTCAACTCAAGGACTTGTCAAAAGATAGATGGAAGGTGCTGTATAACTGTTCCAATTCTTAGTGAACCGAAAGAGCTTAAATGGTCATAAAATGATCTATAAGGTATAAAAATCTTTAGGGGCACAACACAGAAACAAGGAATAGCAAACCATTTTATAAATGTATCACATTTTTCATACTTCCCAATGCGCTCCATAATGACAGCCTATTCATGATTAATGTGGATTCATTTATAGTCTTCTTAAATAAAAATTAAAAGCTCTTGCTTTAAAACACAAAATCTATAACCTGTTTTCACAATGCTACAAATTGCATAATTTAGCTTTTTGATTTTCAGCATTTGCATGCTACAGAATTTGCTTGTTAACCTCACTAGAGAGATTGGGGTAAAGCACAATAATACACAAAAACAAGAGGTGTGTATTGTTCTTATAAAGGGACATTAAACTACTGAGTACAACTACAGTAGCATGGTAACTACTCACCATGATATTGATTTTCCTCCTGTGCCTGTTCTTATAAACCTATTGTACGTAGGTACTAAGTCACAGGGTACTTTGCCCAACGCATCCTGTTAACATAGTTCCTACATCCAACCTTCTGCCTCATGCTGCAGTCCTTGCTTTCATCTTTGACAGCGAAGTCTGCAGCAATAGGCAGAAGGCATCTGTCTTCATATTGTAAAGAAGAACTGATTTTCTTCCTTTACCATATGAAGGCAGATCACTGATCATTACGGTTGCTGCTTGGGGAAGGTCCACATTTTCATACTGGTTGCAGCCATCTAGGAGGGCATGTATTCTTGCATCCTCTAACAGAAGCAGCACACATTGACTTTGCCGGCTTTTTTTTAAACTGTACCTTGCACTATGGCTTTGATTTATGTTTAAGAGGGCAAAAGCTAGATGGAGTTTAAAAGATACATCAAAATATATAATAAAAAGCTCTCATGAATAATATAAAGCGGTGGCTCTCAACCCAAATGACCTCAGGGCCCTGTACATTTTATCTGGATTTGTCCAGGGACTGGTAGATATAGTGTGTGTGTGTATATGTATAGTCGACATAAGTATATGTATATAAACTTATATATATAAGTTTGACTTCCTATAATACTCTGGCAATAATCCCATATAGGTTTTCCTAATAAGAACCTCCATACTGTATATATATCTGCCTTATTTCTTCTGTGACCATGGTAGAGTTAACTACTTATGTATTTAACTATAGTGTCCCATGTATCGCCATTCATATCCAGTATATTTTGCCCCATTGTATATAATTCTGAGTCGACATAAGATAGGAGTAAGCAGGGAGGTATATTGTCACTGCGACACGTTATATATCTAATTAGATGTGCCTTGCAATATGCTGCAGTTAGTGCGGTTATAACCAGAAGGCACAATTATACTGTTAATGCATTTATTGTTTTAGTGGCATTCTCGTATACACTGCTAATTGATGTATGGCCTTGACGCTTATGTTACTAACATACTCTGATTCTTTAGACTCGATGTGCTGTGCAGCCTTATGTATATGTTTTTAACCTTTGTTTTTAACCTTTGCTTTATTATTTTTTAACATTGGCCCAGATGGGGACCGGTAGTCCTATGTAACTGGTACAACAGGATTTCTCTTATCTAGTACAGAAAAATGTAATATGTGTTACACCTGAATAATTATTAACACTATGTAGAAGTATTAACAGATGTTTCAGGTGTGGTTATTATAATAATGTACCAGAAGATACAAAAGTATACTGAAGTTGATGGAATTAATTTTATCAGTATGACAACTTATCTTATTAACTTCATAAGACAAGAGTATAAAGATTAAGTGAGTAAAAGTCAATAGTATTCAATTAAGATTCAAATCTTATCAGATATTGCATCACATGTAGTTGGTTTTTGAAAAGTATCCTTGCATAGTATGAGGACTTGCGTACAAGTTAAACTTAGTATAATCTTCAGCTAAGGTATTGCATTATTTAGGCGATTAGGAGGAAACAGTCATTCATAAGTAGCAAACTAGGGTAAAAGTGGACAACTGAGAGAAAGATTGTTTGATCAGGTTATTAGACTTTAGACACTCAGATAGATGAAGCTGTACCTTAAAGTCAGTCTCGCCTTCTTACCGGAGACTTGAGGCTGCTGAAATTAGTTGCGATGCAAAGAGTTACTGTGTTCCGGTCTGTTCTGAGAATGGCGTCTGACGTCAGAGCACGAGTTGCGGCAGAAAGCCGAATGTAAGAAACTTAATCTGTAAATTGTAAGCGAATGATTAAATGTTCAAAGTATCTTTACCATTCTGTATGCAAAATCCTTGGTCAAAGTAGTTGAGAGAATTGTGATAGTAAATCCACGAAGACAATCTGTTATCCAATGTAAACGTAAGCAGAAAAACTGAAAAGAGACTTGCACAAACACTGTTAGAAATTAGTAGTAAGCAGAGAAATTAGTAGCGGTATTTTTTAAAGGCAATAGTTCTGAAGAGATTAATGATCTTAAATCCAGTTGATATTAGTGAATTTAAGTAATCCAGGAGCTTAGGAGAAGTTGTACTACCGTGGCAGTTCTAACAAATTACTAAGCAAGGAATGACAGTTTTGCAGGTGTTATAAAGGGGGTGTGGAAGCATGATAGGTCAGTCAGAATTTAAAGGTATACACACAACTTATGAAACCTGACAGGACCCCCTCCTCAGGCAAGCTGTTCCACAGCTTAAGGCCGCGGACGATCAGGAAAACGTTGGTGAAACTGAGCCACCAAGCGAGGAGCTCGAAGATTAGAGGATGGTTCCCAGCTGTCTTCTTCTTCGGTAAAATTTTTCCAACGAACTAAATACTGCAACACTCCTTTATAGAATCTGGAATCGAGTAGTGATTGAACTTCATAAATCCCTGAATCCTCCGAATTCAAGTTGGAAGGCAGTAGTGGAAGAGTTGATCTAGTGGGAAGATACGGTTTAAGCAATGATACATGAAAAGTTGGGTGAACTTTCAAAGTATCAGGCAGAGTTAGTGTGACTGCATTCTCATTAACAATTCGTGAAATAGGAAAAGGACCACAAAACGTTTGGGTTAGTTTTCTACTAGGGACCTGAATGCGAAGGTTTTTTGTGGACAACCAAACCATATCACCAATTTTATACACAGGAGGCTTCCTATGACGTAAGTGATAAAAGTGTTTTTGTGTTGCTTGTGCTTTGGCAATATTGTCCTTAAGGAATCTGAAGTTATCAAGAATGGTATTATTCAACTCGTCTACAGTTGGAGATACGGATGGAGTAGGTGAAAGTGAATCAAAATTTGGATGATAAGCATAGTTGGCATAGAATGGTGTAAGTTTTGTTGAGGAATTGGTTAAGTTGTTGTATGCGAATTCAGCGAGTGCTAAAAACTTATACCAATCATTTTGTTGATATAAACAGAAACATCTTAAATATTCATCCAACCACTGATTTAACCTTTCAGCTTGTCCATTAGCTTGAGGATGGAAAGAAGTAGTGTAATGGTGATCTATTTTCAGGGATAGACACAAGTTCCTCCAAAACCTTGAGGTAAATTGAGAACCTCTGTCAGATATGATTGTTTTTGGGATACCATGCAATTTGATGATGTTATCGATGAACAATGTAGCTGTTTCAGATGATGATGGTAATTTCTGAAATGGCAAAAAGTGTGCCATTTTAGTGAAGGTGTCAATGACAACTAGTATAGTCGTATAATTATTTGATGGTGGTAATTCAACAATAAAGTCCATACTAATTTGTTGCCACGGACCTTCTGCGATGGAAATAGGCATTAATAGACCATAAGGAGATTTTCTTTCTGCTTTTGAAACTTGACATACAACGCATGATTTAACAAAATCAAGGACTGAGGAAAGCATGTTAGGCCACCAATATTTTCTGGATAGTAAGTCCATAGTGCGTGAAACGCCAGGATGTCCGGCCAGAGGAGAATCATGATGTTGTTGTAAAATTTTGATGCCTCAATTCGTTAGGAATATACATCTTTCCTTTAAAATAATAAATACCATCCTTCTGGGATATGAGAGTGTTCTTAATTGATGGTGGTTGAATAGAAAACCTTTTAACCTCTTTAAGAAAGGTTGTAGTAAAGCCTAGGAATCGGTCTGTAGGAATGATACTTGTTGGGTATGTTATCTCAGGTAGATCTGATTCTTGCCTTGAAAGAGCGTCGGCTTTACCATTCTTAGAGGCAGGACGATAGATTATATGGAAATCGAATCTAGAAAAGTAAAGAGACCAACGTACTTGTCTAGATGAAAGGGTTTTATTATTTTGTAAATATTGTAGATTCTTGTGATCAGTAAAAATTATGATAGGATGTAAAGCCCCTTCTAAGAGATGTCTCCAAAACTCCAGTGATTTACGGATGGCCAGTAACTCTTTATCACCTATTGCATAATTCCTCTCAGCTGGATTCATTGCTTTAGAGAAAAATGAAACAGGGTGTAATGGTTCAGTATCAGTTTTTTGTTGAGACAGTACTGCACCAATAGAATGATCAGAGGAGTCGACCTCAAGAATATAAGGTAAGTTAACATCAGGGAACCTCAAAATAGGAGCAGTTGTGAAGGATGTCTTGAGTTGTTCAAAGACTTTAGTATGGTTTGGAGTCCATTTAAAAGGTAAACTTGTTCCAGTTAATTGTGTGAGTGGTTTGACAATCTCTGAGAAACCCTTAATAAATTTTCGATAATAATTCGAGAAACCGAGGAATCTCTGTAACTCCTTTTTATTCATAGGTGTGGGCCAATCTTTTACGGCTTCTACTTTTTCAGTCTGCATTTGTATACCAGAGGGTGAGATGGTGTAACCCAAAAACGATATGGTGGTGTCATGGAAAGAACATTTCTCGGGTTTGGCATAAAGTTTATGAATTCTGAGTCTAGCCAACACCCAACGAACGTGTTTGATATGTTCCTCTTCATTTCTTGAGTATATTAAAATATCATTGAGGTACACCACCATGCACACGTCCAGCAAATCTCTAAAGATGTCGTTAATGAAATGCTGGAACGTGGCAGGAGCGTTACAGAGACCGAATGGCATCACTAAGTACTCAAAAAGACCGTATCTGGTCCTGAACGCAGTGAGCCATTCGTCCCCTTGGCGTATACGAATGAGATTATATGCACCTCTCAGATCAAGCTTAGAAAAAATAGTTGCATCAGTTAATCTTTCAATTAACTCGGGAATTAAAGGTAACGGGTAGCGGTTCTTTACTGTGCATTTGTTTAATTCCCGGTAATCAATTATTGGTCTTAAAGTTTTGTCTTTATTTGTGACAAAGAACATTCCGGCTGCTGTAGGGGATGTAGAAGGTCTTATGAAACCCTTGCGTAAATTTTCAGAGAGGTACTCCTTTAAGTGGTTGAGTTCAGGTTGGCTTAATGGATATAGATGACCTACAGGGAGAGTAGAACCAGGAATTAATTCTATCGGACAATCATAAATCCGATGGGGAGGTAGAGTCTCCGCTTCTACCTTACTAAATACATCAGAGAAATCTGTGTAGAATGATGGTAATGGTGGAGTATTAGAGTCTGTGAGTAATATGTCTTGTTGTGGATAACATGTACTTTTGCAATAGGGTGAAGTAAAGTTTACTTGTAGACGTTGCCAGTTAATAAGAGGATTGTGTAACTGTAGCCAGGTTAATCCTAGAACAAGAGGAAAATGAGGTGATGGAATGATATCGAAAACAATAAATTCAATATGCCCTGAATCAGTAGAAGTTAAAAGAGGTATAGTGTGTTGAGTGATAGGTCCTGTTGTGAGAGTGGACCCATCAATAACTCTGAGGAATACAGGGGATTTCTTTTCAACAACAGGTATTTTATTGAGGTGAACAAAATTGATATCCATAAAGTTGCCTGAAGCTCCGGAGTCTATTATTGCTTTGGCGTTCAACCTCTTATGGTCCCACTGTATTAAAAGAGATAAGTCACAATAAGTTTGGGAACTCTCATGAGAATCAGTCTTATGCATAAATGTAAACTTACTCTTCTTGTTCTTGCGTAGAGTTGGACAGTCAGCGACTGTGTGGGTAGGGTCGGCACAATACATACATAGGCGCTGTGCCCTGCAACGTAATTTTTCATCTGTAGTTAGGGGTCCTCGCAACATGCCAATCTCCATGGGGGTGGTCTTTTCTGTTGAAGTTGTGGGTACTTTTGGATGAACTGTGGCTTGAACCTTATACTGGGAATCAGTATGATAGCGCTCTGCTTTACGCTCTCGAATTCAGCGATCAATTTGAGTAACCAATCTCATTAAGGCTTCAAGAGACTCAGGTATTTCAGTGCGTGCAAGCTCATCCTTCAATGTCTCAGAGAGACCAAGCCTGAATTGATTTCTCAGAGAAATTCGACTCCAAGATGAATCTGTAGCATATAACTTAAATTCCGTAATATAGTCCTCGACTGGCCTTTTACCTTGTTTCAATTGTCTCATTTTCAACTCTGCAGAAAGCTGAATGTCGGTGTCACAATAAAGTTCATCCATGGCCTGAAAGAAGTCAGTTACAGAATTCAAAAGAGGAGAGTTAGCTTCACACAGTTGGTCTGCCCAAATCCTAGGTTCAGCTCTTAGATATGATATGGTGGTTAAGACTTTCACCCTGTCAGTCGGGTATGTTCTAGGTTTTAAGTTATATAGGAGAGCACATGCATTTTTGAACTGTCTATATGACCTCCTATCTCCTGAAAATATTTCTGGTAGACAAACTTGAGGTTCCAGAGAGCTGGAATAGTGTTCCTTAGAATCTTTTATAAGCCCCCTCAAAACTTTGTTCTCAGTTTGTAAATCTATGATAGCTTTTCCCATCTGGTCCATCTTTTGGGACATATCGTAAACAACCTGTGGGAGGTCTGGTTGTTCCATTGATATAATTTTTTTATGGCTTAGTAATATGTAACTGGTACAACAGGATTTCTCTTATCTAGTACAGAAAAATGTAATATGTGTTACACCTGAATAATTATTAACACTATGTAGAAGTATTAACAGATGTTTCAGGTGTGGTTATTATAATAATGTACCAGAAGATACAAAAGTATACTGAAGTTGATGGAATTAATTTTATCAGTATGACAACTTATCTTATTAACTTCATAAGACAAGAGTATAAAGATTAAGTGAGTAAAAGTCAATAGTATTCAATTAAGATTCAAATCTTATCAGATATTGCATCACATGTAGTTGGTTTTTGAAAAGTATCCTTGCATAGTATGAGGACTTGCGTACAAGTTAAACTTAGTATAATCTTCAGCTAAGGTATTGCATTATTTAGGCGATTAGGAGGAAACAGTCATTCATAAGTAGCAAACTAGGGTAAAAGCGGACAACTGAGAGAAAGATTGTTTGATCAGGTTATTAGACTTTAGACACTCAGATAGATGAAGCTGTACCTTAAAGTCAGTCTCGCCTTCTAACCGGAGACTTGAGGCTGCTGAAATTAGTTGCGATGCAAAGAGTTACTGTGTTCCGGTCTGTTCTGAGAATGGCGTCTGACGTCAGAGCACGAGTTGCGGCAGAAAGCCGAATGTAAGAAACTTAATCTGTAAATTGTAAGCGAATGATTAAATGTTCAAAGTATCTTTACCATTCTGTATGCAAAATCCTTGGTCAAGGTAGTTGAGAGAATTGTGATAGTAAATCCACGAAGACAATCTGTTATCCAATGTAAACGTAAGCAGAAAAACTGAAAAGAGACTTGCACAAACACTGTTAGAAATTAGTAGTAAGCAGAGAAATTAGTAGCGGTATTTTTTAAAGGCAATAGTTCTGAAGAGATTAATGATCTTAAATCCAGTTGATATTAGTGAATTTAAGTAATCCAGGAGCTTAGGAGAAGTTGTACTACCGTGGCAGTTCTAACAAATTACTAAGCAAGGAATGACAGTTTTGCAGGTGTTATAAAGGGGGTGTGGAAGCATGATAGGTCAGTCAGAATTTAAAGGTATACACACAACTTATGAAACCTGACATCCTATGCGCACATGCGCAGTGGCGTATTGGGGCTGAACGGTTTACCGGATGTGGCAGAGCGTCTTCACTAAGGGGGATGATGTTGGCACTTATAAGAGGTGGTAAGTTGTTTAGATTTGTAAGTCTGAGGACGGGCTACGGCCCGAAAACGTTAACTTATGTACTGCTTTGTACTATTTGCAAGTAAAACTTTTGCTTAACTTCAAAACGCCAGTGAGTGCTTGCTTATGTGGACTGTATACTTTTTGTTTGCAATTGCACCCTGGGAGTTGTCATATTGTGCGAGTGCTGGGTTCCTGGACTGTGTTTTAAATTATTTTTAATCCTTAGCACCCTGTTATTTGAATCAATCATTCCTTGGATTTTTTACGCTCTACAACAGTGACACAATGTCACAGGCTGCATATACTACATCTAAAGCACACAATACAGACAATAAAGAAACACTGGGGGCAAATATCTTTCAGTTCACGGAAGAGGATGCGACTAGGATAAGGTTTGAAGAGATAATTATAAAAGCTAAAAGAGAGCAACCAGATCAACTGTATAACAACTTAATGAAATTGAAGAAAAGAAGCATTGATTTTAAAATGCATGGTTGCTACTTATCTGCATATCATCGCAAGCTGTTTATTCCAAGAGGATTTAGGGTGAAACATGTCCCAACTATAGGGAGAAATAACAATGTATTCTGCACCAAATGGTGCGGAATACTCAATAAATGTTCCCTGGATTTGATGTTATTGGTTATCACAGAGGCAAGTGATATACTACAGCAACTTGAAGAAGAAATTAAGAAGTTTGAAGCAGAGCATCTCTCCAAACTAGAACAAGGCTAATGGTTGTATAATATGAAGCAAGATCTGGACAAATATGAGGCTGATCTAAGAGCTTTCAAAGAAAATAAATGGGATTCAGTGATCACGGATTACAAAGAAAAGCGAGTATATAAATGGCTGTTGGGGTTTGAGAAGCAGCCACAGCTGCACAGACACCGACGGATTAGACCTAACAAGCCCAGAAATTTGGAAACAGTAGACAGCTCAGGAAACAGCAGCAATGAGGAAGTATCAGCTGGAGCTACGCCGAGAGAGGATACCCCTACCCCCCATATTATGGCTACTCGCTCAAAAAACAAGCAGGCAAGAGGCCAAATCCAAGGAGAGGGGGGCAGAGGTGTCAGAGGCAGACCACCAAGATTCTGGTGGAAGAAATGAAAGATGGCATAATTATTAATCTCAGTAGCCATCAAGTCTCTGAAGCTGAAAGGAGTGTCCTGTCTAAAGGATTAAAATGTATCCCTACCCAGCAGGCTGATGGCTTCTCAACACAGATTGATTTATATAAATTTAAAAGACAATTGTCCTTGAAAGAATACTTTGGATCAACGGATAATATGGAAGTGGGATTAAAGAAAAAGAGTGAATTTGATCCTAAAACAAACAACCATAGTATCCATACATTTGTTAGAGAAATTGACCAACAAATTACTAACAGTGTCCAATTGAACAAAAACAAACAGAGGAATAATCTGAACAAGGAAGAAAGAACTGCACTGAAAAACCTGAGAGAAAGCCATCATCGTGAGGCCGATAAAGGCGGTGCGCTGGTTTTACAGGATTACAAAGATTAAAGAAGGGAGATCATGTCCCAACTAAGTGATACTCTCACATACCGTAAACTTGAGGGTGATCCAACTAAAGAATTTAAAGGGAAAATCGATGAGTATATTAAAAACGTCGTGGAACTGGAGTTCCTACCTAAACAACTTGGAGATTATATGATTACTGAATACCCCATTACACCTATAATCTACAAAGATTCAAGACATCCACCTGGGCGACCCATCGTATCCTCTCGTGGCTCCATTCTACAACCAATTGCAACATATCTGGACACCTTATTGCAACCTTTGGTGCATAACATGCCTACATTCCTATTGGATTCCATACAGGTGATCCAGTTGATCAAAAATATGTCTATGTTTTATGGCTGATGATTGGCTGGTAACATTAGACGTTACAAGCCTATACACTGTAATTCCTCACGATGAAGGATTGGCAGCAATAAAGAGGAAACTTCTCCAATACCCGTATGTAGGTCCACCTCTCGATGCCATTCTTCAATTAATCGAGTTCTGCCTAAAATATAACTATTTTAAATTTGAGAATAGTTATTTTCTCCAAGTGGCCGGAACAGCAATGGGCTTGAATGTAGCACCTGCGTACGCCAATTTGTACATGGCCTGTTTTGAAGAAAGTGACACATTGGCATTCAAGGATCCGAGGGTAAAAGAATTTAAACGTTACATAGATGATCTACTGCTAATTTGGAGTGGCACAAGAGATGAGTTGGAGAACTGGTTACTATCTCTAAATCTACAGAACCCAAACTTAAAGTTTAAGATGAACTGTGACCAGACGATCATTGATTTTCTAGATCTAAGGATCATGAAGGAAGGTACAAGACTTACCACTACTCCATTTCATAAGTACTGACAGGAATTCCCTGCTGGACGCTACCAGCTGCGATCACCCTAATCTAAAGAAAGCCTTGCCTAAATCCCAGTTTCAAAGGGTTGTTAGGAATAATAGAGATTCTACCAAAAATGCTGAACAACTGGATGGGATGTACAACAAATTCAGAGCAAGAGGTTATAAGGATAAAGTCCTGTGTGGCCCCCTCAACAATGCTCTTCTTATGATACAAGAAGAAGCACTTGTGAAAAAAGTCCGTGCTCCTACTAAAAAGAGACTAATTTTTCCCACAGTCTTCTCACCAGACAAGATGGAAGTACCGAAGATACTTAAGGAGAATTGGGACACTATTATATCTGACACTGCCTTGCCATTTAAGGACTTTGACAACCCTATGGTTGGTTATAGGAGGGGTAGATCTTTACGTGATTTATTGTTACGTACAGACAATAAACCAAGTTACACTAACAGAACCTGGCTGGGTAGCGATAGGAACGGTTGCTACCGGTGTAGTGGATGTGTGACCTGTAGTGGATTGTCCCAAGGGAAGTTTTTTGTACACCCTTGGAGGAATAGACGTTTTGATAGCCACTACAGAGTCACATGTACCACTACACATGTGGTATATATGATTCATTGCCCATGTGGGCTGTTCTATGTAGGGAAGACCCAGGACGACCTTCGTACTCGTATGGCCAACCATAGGTCGGCTATACGGTTAGCCCTCAATACTGGGAGCTCTGAGCAGCCAGTGGCACGGCATTTCTTACTTCAGAAGCATGGTGTCTCGGATTTGAGATGCATGATTATTGATCATGTGCCAGCACCAGTGAGGGGAGGTAACAGGGGTAAGATTCTTCTCCAGAGAGAATCCAAGTGGATTTTCACGCTGGAGACCCTAATACCTAGAGGTTTAAACACTAATTTCGATCTACATTGTTTTCTATAAATTTACCTGGTTGTTAGACCTCACCTGTCGTGATGTGTTATGTATATGCATTTGTTCACAGTGACCTGGATTGAGGGCTGGAGTGGGTAGTACTATTCCTGGTGAGTTAGTGTGCCCCTTCCTGACTGTATTACAAGTTTGACTTCCTATAATACTCTGGCAATAATCCCATATAGGTTTTCCTAATAAGAACTTCCATACTGTATATATATCTGCCTTATCTCTTCTGTGACCATGGTAGAGTGAACTACTTATATATTTACCTATAGAAGCTGTGCTGTTCCCAGAGTCACATTTTGCCAGATGCGGTAACTAACCTTTCCATTTTTGCTTTTAAATCTTAGCTGAGAGCTTGTAAGTGAGCACTGGGTTTTCTCTGTGTGTTGTATTAATTTGTTTTGTAATTTCCCCTATGGTTCTTGCACCCAGACCTGACTGGGGTTAACTGCCTGTGACTCTGGGAACAGCACAGCTTCCTGTGAGTACCAGTGGCACCCAGGGCTGAGCATGTTGCAGGGTCATGGGATGTGTAACCGGTCCAGTAGGAGAGTGCAGTTCCCTTCCGTGTTTTGTATATGTCTAGGGTGATTACATATTCCTGTGCACCCTTCCCTTGTTCCCAGTTTGTTTGGATTTGAAAGCTTGCATTGTGTGGCTGTTTTAGGGTCCCAGGTATTGGAAAGGACCTTGACGAGGTACCTGGGCTTGTCCCATTTGGCCAGATGCGGTAACTAACCTTTCCATTTTTGCTTTTAAATCTTAGCTGAGAGCTTGCAAGTGAGTGCTGGGTTTTCTCTGTGTGTTTTATATATATATATATATATATATATATATATATATATATACTGTATATATAAGATGGCCTTACAGACATGTACTATTCCATGCCTTTTTACCTGGTAATATAATGCTTTTTGAGTGAACCTCAGTATTAAGAGGAAAGCACCAAAATAAAATAAAGTAATACCTGGTTAAACAATAAGACCTAACAAATCAACAACCCTACTTAATAATAAAATTATAAATGCAATGCTGCTATGTTTCCTCTATTGTTTATACTGTGATATTACAGTTTATCCAGTGATCAGTGATGTAAATGTCCTTGTGCATGATTTGTTAGCTTTATCAAGTCTACTTTATGACCCTATTGATCAAGCCGTCAATATTCAGTAGAGATGGTATCTTGCAGTACAGGCAAAGTTGACCATTCAAAGTTATCAATCAGTTGATCCCATAGAAACAAATTCAATATACAATATACGGAATCATTAGGCATGAATCAATGGAAACTGTTTTTCCTGTGAATATGACATTGTACAAGAATGAACTCACAGATTTTTAAAACTATAATTTCCTGCACAGCTTACAGTTTAAAGGGACAGTCAACACCAGAAATGTTGCTGTTTAAAAAGATAGATAATCCCTTTATTACCCATTCCCCAGTTTTGCATAACGAACACTGTTATATTAATATACTTTTTACCTCTGTGATTAACTTGTATCTAAGCATCTTCTGACAGCCCCCTGATCACATGACATTTTATTTATTATCTATTGACTTTCATTTTAGCCAATTACTGCAGTGTCTGCCACAAGTCACGGGCATGATCACAATGTTGAAGCAAAAAGGGGGTTTCAATGGCACTGCCTAATCGGTAGTTATGACTACACCCTAGATTGATTACTAGTTAAATTACATATAATCTCAGGGTAGGTGGTGCTCTGTATTATGTGAATTTCAAAGAAAAACATGGGCAGAGATGACCATTAAAGAATACACTTTTAGCACTCTTGTAGACTTTTGTGACACAAATTATGTGTAAAGATTGGATACCAAATGGTAAGGGGAGTTCGCTTGAATTTTTAAAACATAACTTTTATTAAATACGCAAAAAACAGGAGATAAAATAAAGGGATGTGCAATTAAAAACAATAGCTACCTGGGGCGTGATAAAAGGCAGTCACTTGTATCACAATCAATGCCTAAATATAGCGGCTAAGAGTTGCTATACATACTTGAGTATTTTGTAGTACAATCTGCAAGTGTAAAGTAACACTCTGCAACTAAAAATAATTTGGTTTGCTGGTGTTATAGATAAACACACAATAACTAATTAGTTTGTAGAAGTTGTGTTCAGCAACTATACCTTGTGGATTCAGGACATGTGTCCTGTACTCTCTGAGTATTACCCAGAGTGTGTGTTAGCACAAATTACTGTTGATTAAGTTTTAGCACAACAGAGCATAGAGCATAAATATCATTTGCTAAAAGATCAGTGTTATTAGTGCATACTTAGGTATCCATGTTAGTCAGTTCTAGGCATCACTGGGTTAATCATTATGTCTTGTCCAGTCAATATTGGCTGAATATTACCCAGAGTGTTTTGTTAGCCCAAGATGCCGTGGATTGAGTTTAGTACAGCGGTGCATAAAGCATAATTATCATTTACTTGAAGATCAGTGTGATTGGTGCATACTTAGGTATTCATGTTTGCCGATTCTGGACATCACGGAGTTAAACACTATGCCTTGTCCAGTCAAGATAGTTAAGCGTGTGACACCTGGTATGGTGTAATAATATGACTTTTAAAGCAACAGTGGTTTATTTGCAAATAATTGCTAGGTAATCTAGTGTACCCACAATGGCAAAAAGTTGCAAGGAGTATTGGTGGCCTGTATAGTGTATTATAATAAAATATTGGATTGCAGGTTTCCTTAACAATGATTGGATTTGCACAGTACTGTCTCAAAGATAACTGCGTTTACACAGCAGAGCTGCAGATATATAGTGTTAGTCTAAAAATGATTTACTTCGGCAATAATAGTAAAAATAATTGCCTTGCTGTGTCTCATATAGCAAGTAAAGACCAATCTCTGGTGCTGCGTTGCTTTTTATTCCAATTAAATTGTTTATACACTATTAGGCAACATATACTTTTGCCAAATTAGTTTCTGGCGGTGTTAGTAGTGACTCAAGACTGTCTGTATTTACACAACATAGTATAATGTTTATCTAAAGATAATTAGTTTGCTGTGTGATATATATTGTGTAAAGAACAGTATCTAGTACTTCACTGATCTGTATATCTGTTGTACTAAATTACACGATTATCCAAAGTAAACTTATTGCTAAAATAATTTGTAGCAAAGTATCAAGTAATATGCTGCAAGCGTTGCTAATGGCTTGCCTCTGTAACACATATAAATCAATGATACAGCCAGTATTAGGTTTGCACAATAGCCCTCTGTGGCTGAGAAAGTTAAATAGTATTACGCTCTAATGTGCTCCGATATAGCGTGAATGCTAACATAAGTATGCGGTTATGATCTGCTCAATCGTATCTAACAGCAGTCTCCTATGTAACTTCTATAACATGTATATGAAGTAATCTATATATACATAGTGATAAGTTAGAGAGCGCTGTGGCGGCAGATCAAATAGTACCATTAACAACAAGTTGTACCCCAGATTTAGCTAACCCTAACATACACAGGAGCTCCCTGACTCCTCACCATTGCCTTAACATGTTTCGCCGTTCACACAGCTTTCTTTGAGAAAGCCGTGTGAACGGCGAAACATGTTAGGGCAATGGTGAGGAGTCAGGGAGCTCCTGTGTATGTTAGGGTTATCTAAATCTGGGGTACAACTTGTTGTTAATGGTACTATTTGATAAAAGTAAATTGGTAAATTGTTTAAAATGGCATGCCTTATTTGAATCATGAAAGTGTTTTTTGGACTTGACTGTCATTTTAAGATGTTACCCATATTACTAATCATGAACACCATTATTATCATTGGGGGCCCAAAACATGTGTGGAAAAGCAAACAATAGACTATTATAGTTGTCTAGTATTAAGGGATCACACAAAGCCACTCAGATTGTTGTTTGTGCTGCACATTAGCAACTATAGATGGGCCTGATGACTTTTTTTTTTGCTACTTTCCAAATAATATGCAAGAGGAGCCAAGAAACAGATAGAAGAGTAATGCTGAACAGGAAATCTATACTAACCCTCTGTAATGAACATAATGGTGCCAATAATATGAACAGCAAAAGTAGCTATGTTATGTTAAAATTAAAAAAAATATATATAAACATGCACCCCTCTGGTTTATATAGTTTGTGTTGCCCTGCATTTCATATAAGAATTACATTTTTTTTACATTGCATCAATTGTGCCTTCACCAGTCTGATCAGTCAACTTGACGAAAATTATATTGGCAATTGTTTTTTATAACTTTAAATTATTGATAAATGGTAGTATATGTATTAACTTGCTAGTATTGCTTTATACTTTTTCATAAATCATTCACAGCTCACAGTTATAATTTCAGTTTTTGGGCAGGTAGGTCACGGAGTGAGCTTTGTGCGCATGTGTAGCACAATTATTCAGGCCACTCTACTCCTGCTGTGGGTTTCGGGGCCTGTGGGGGTAGATAAGTCTCCCCTTAAAACAACTAAGTTGCAAGCAAGGTAAGGGGGTAGAGACTGGACTGGGGGGGGGGGGGGCAGGAATGGTCTTCAAAAATTTCCAGGGCCGGTCCGATTTCCCAGTCTGACCCTGGCCAAGAGACAAAATCAAGGATATTTCCACAATTTGTTATTGAAGAACTCAATATATATTGCAAACAAATATACACACCGAAGCTTGCTTTGGTTGCATCCTTATTTTTACTTTTTTATTCTTGTGAAAAAAAATCTGTTTTTATACTTTCCTTTCAGTTTGGAATATTGTTTCAACATATATTGTAGTGCAGTGAACAGCAGTGCAAAGAGATCCACTTACCGCCTCTGTGGCAACTATGCAAGTCTGCCTTTGTAGTGCAAAAACAACCATAGACAACACATAATAAATTATTGTAACTGTGCACCAAAATAACTTGGACACTGAAATTTTAATTTTATGTAAATTTCATGTCAGAAAATATTGTTCTTGTTTTGTTTTTTTTCTCCCATTTGAAAATATATATAAAAATTCTTACCTTACAGGTCGTACAAAGAAGGACCTGATTTGGCCCCAAGTGGCAATCACCTATCCCTGGTGTAAACTAAAATAGTGCTGTTGTATAAAATAATCAAAAGAAAGTTATATTTTAAATATATCATGTTGGGTATTATAAGTACCGTGAGCAGCTGTCACTTTTGAGTTATCTCATAATATTTTGGAATTAGAAACTAATGGAAATGGGGGGTGGCGTTATGTTCAGGAACATTTCCCCCCATACAAATTTGCTATTTTCAGCATATGGAGACAAGGCACGGTGAGTAGGTTCTTTGCCTTGGTCATTTTGATTACTTTCAGCTTTTATAAATGGGCGCTCCACAGATTAAAATAGCTTAAATACTTGCAGAATTCCATTGGAAAAAAGTTATTATTTGTATAGTGTTTTAATTATTATCTGTATGAATGCATACTAAAATGTGTGTTTTAAAATTGTAATAGCAAGTTGAGTTCTTGTTACTTGCTGAATAAATTTAATTAATGTGTTGTTTTGTACGAACCTCATTACTTTAAAAAATGACATGACTGTAAATGTTTAAATGAAATCAAAATCTTTAAGCATTTTAACACTTAAACACTTAAATACCTGGAATGCATGAGTGTATGCAGACTACTGAGATTTTGTGCTTAGAGCACTTAGGGCGAGATTACATATGCGGCACAGGCTTCAGCGTAACTGCTGAAACCCGCGTCACCCATAATTTCCCCTCGCACATTTGGGAATCACAGAAGTCTGTGAGATAGTCTGACCCCCTATTACTGTATATAGTCAGTGACACTGTTTAACCCACCAGTACTGTATATAGTGAGTCAGTGACACAGTATGTAATCTGCCGGTGAGATGGCTGGCCTGACCCTACCCGCCCCAGTACTTTATAAAGTGACCACAGTAGTCTGTGACATGGTCCAGCCCCCCTGTACTGTATATAGTGGTACGTATAGACTGACACTGTTTCCCCCCCCCCCCCATGCTGTAGTAACAAGGTCTGTAATTTGCTGGTTCCACAAACATACACACACACACACATATACACACACACACATACATGCAGTAATACACACACGGTCACATACATACACACCAATGGGTAAAACAGAAACACTAACCCTGTAGTCAGAGACCCTAGTAAACACATGTCACACTCACATGATATCAGTGCAGGCTGGTGGCAGGTCAACATTTTTTATTGTAAAAAAAATATATATTTGTTTTTAAGCTGGGCCCCCACCCTTGCGACCTCTGCACCCCCTGTAGTTTCGCCCCTGCCCCCGGCAGTTCATAAAGTGCCGTAAGTCGGATAAACTAGCGATGTCCTGAAATGTGCGAAAATACAAATACACTTTAGAAACTGTCGACTCCTAAGAAAATAAAAAAGTTAAATCAGTTGTAAAAGTCAAACCTGCCTCCCAAAAATAAACCCGACACGTAAAAAAACCCTATATCTGAATTCCCCCCACATTGCAACTAATAATAAAAGTATTAAACCCTAAAACGACAACCCCCCACAACGTAATATGCCTAATTAAGCAATTAACCCCTAATCCGCCATTTACCCACACCGCAATCTTCCTAATATATTTATTAACCCCTAACCCACCATTCACCCACATCGCAATTAACCTATTTAATCTATTAACCCCTAAAATGACATTAACCCACATTGCAATTAACCTAATTAATCTATTAACCCCTAAACCGCCCAAACCCCCACAACACAATTAAATTACTATGCCCCCTTAGAAAATACTAAGACCCCCTCTAACAGTAAACCCCCCCACCCACCAAACCCCCCAAAATAAAAAACACTAAAAAATCCTAAACTACCCATTGCCCCTAAAGGGGCATTTGTATGGGCATTGTCCTTAAAAGGGCATTCAGCTCTTTTACTGCTCTTAAAAGGGCATTCAGCTCTTTTTCAGTGCTCAAAATCCCTAATCTAAAAAAAAATAAAAAATCCTAACTCTAAACTCCAAATAGGTACTTAACGTTCCTGAAGTCCGGCGGAGAAGGTCCTCTTCCAGGCGGCAGTGAAGTCTTCTTGAAACCGACGACATCTTCCATCTTCATCTAGGACCAAGCCGGTGCGGAGCGTAGATGACCGCAGAACTGAAGACCAGCAACCGTGGAGCATGGAGGATCCTCTTCTTATGATCACCGCCGTACACCGAATATTGAATGCAAGTTACGCGTTTAAATATGGCGTCACTTGCATTCCTATTGGCTGATTTGAATCTTCAAATTCAAATCAGCCAATAGGATGAAAGCTACTGAAATCCTATTGGCTGTTCAAATCAAATGCTAGCCCTACCTGCTGACAATCAAGGAAGATAAGATAAACATGCTCATCAGGGTTTTCATCCAATCTGTTAACGCAATGAGCAGAATTTTGGAAATCAATAAAGTACAGTTTTAAATGTTTCTAAAACATTTACTTTGAGCAGATCTTCTTTCAGCACTTTTTAAACTTGGATTTCTTGCTGGATTAAAAGATTACAGTATTTTATGCAGCTCATGTATTATGTCTTATACTAAAATTGTAACACTTGTTCTTCTAGTTGTCAATAAAGCTAGTTAGAGCTGAATTGACGTTGCCAAGCTGACCCATCGGTTTGGTCCATATGGAAAAATCTCCATTACTGAAATAAGTAAATAATGCATCACTAAAAAATTAAATTATTAATATACTTAAGCCACTTATGTTCTTTAGCTACTTGGCATGTTGGAACTGTACATTGTTTGATCATAGAGCCACATTACGTCAAGCTTGTCTCTTTAAGTGCAGGTATATGGCAGCATATGATCATGATGTACACCGGCTCTGATTTTATAAGACACTTATTGATGAGCCTTGTCAAAAGAAATTAAAAAGAAATGCTATAAAGAAAATATATTCTTATGATATCCAGCAGCCAAAACATAGGTATTGTTCTAAGAAGTTCATTATTAAATATATTTTGCTTTGGAAGGTGAATATCATAATACATTATTAAAATAATTCATGGAACATTTAGAAAATTAGATTTATGAGATCTTTAGGAAGAAAGAAATGTCTAGAAATGTACAATTTACTGTACTGTGTTACATCCAGAATTGCAGTGATTTTTGTTGTAGTACAACAAATGTCAGTATATTCTATTAAAACACATATACAAAGATATAGGCCTAGAATACAAATGGAGTACAAAAATATATTGCTATTGTGTGTTTGCATCACTCAAGCCCAATGTTATTTTTTTATCGATCAAGCAAAAGCCTAGGGTGCGCACACGTCTGCATGTCAGATAGCTTCGGTGCTAAATCTCTTACATAATAGACTTCTATGGGAGCAAAGTAAAATTCATTTTATTATAAAACTTTTAATTATACAGTATGTAGTAAAACCAATTTGCAACATACTTTCATTATTTACTTTGGGCTAGATTACAAGTGGAGTGCTAAATTATTTAACCATTTGCAGACGTGCGATAATTAACCAGCCATTGCAAATGGCCGTAGCAATTAGTGATCCAAAAATTAACCAGAGATTAGATCTCTGGTTAATTTTCTAAAAGTGCCCCAAATGCCCTCAAAATAGAGGGCATTATAGTTTTTTATTTTATTTGTTTACCATTTTGTTAAAATAAAAAATAACTAGGCAGTTTTGGGGCTTTAAAGTTGGTGGGAGTGGGGTGTTAGAAAAGAAACAGCACTGAAAAGTGCCTTTACATTACGTTCTATGGGAACTGTGTGTTCTCATAGACTGCAATGTAAATATATATGTGTATGATTATATTAAAAAAGCTGCCCATTGCTGCGCTACTTACCCCCTTCGATGTGCAAGGTTCTGATGCCTATTTTGATTTACTTGTAATACCAGCGCACATTATGGTGCGCTGGTATTACAAAGTGAAGAGCTAATATCGATTTCACGCAAGTGATATTTAGCGCTTCACTTGTAATCTAGCCTTTTTTCTCCTTTTCATGTTAATTATGAAAATTGTGTCAGCACCTATTGCTTTATGAGCACTAAAATGTTAAAGTTATTTTTTCAATGTTTAAACAACTAAAACAATTTTGAAAACTATGGGCCAGATTACAAGTTAAGGGCAAAATATCATTTTTGTGAAATTGATATTTGCTCTCAACTTAGTAATACCAGGGTACGCAAATGTGTGCTAGTATTACAAGTTAGGTTCAATGCGAACGCGACCTCGCATTCACATTGCACAGAAGTTTTTCGCTCACAAGAGTGTGCTTCCACAGGCTCCAATGAGAGCTTTGTTCTCATGCCATCAGACATGGCATGAGAACTAGCTGTCAGGGGTTCTCCCTGACTCTTAGGGGCCCATTTAACAAGCTCCGTAGGGAGCTTGTGGGCCCGTGTTTCTGGCGAGTCTGAAGACTCACCGGAAACACAAGTTATAAAGCAGCGGTCTAAAGACCGCAGCTCCATAACCCTGTCTACCTGCCCTGAGCAGGCGAACAGGAATCTCCGGAAATCAACCCGATCCAGTACGATCGGGTTGATTGACACCCCCTGCTGACGGCTGCGAGACTGCAGGGGGCGGCGTTGCACCAGCAGCTCTTGTGAGCTGCTGGTGCAATGCTGAATACGGAGAGCATATTGCTCTCCGTATTCAGCGAGGTCGTGCGGACCTGATCCGCAGTGTCGGATCAGGTCTACGAGACCTTTCTTAAATAGGGGCCTTATTGTTATTTGCTGCCATATTTAACTCACATGTCTTCTCAGTAGCTTGCCAGAGTGTGTAACGCTGCTCTCTACTCCAGACTTCCTTCTGCCTCATTCTGAACCAGCTCTGCCTTTCATTCTTGAGGTCGATGCATCTGAGACAGGAGTAGGTGCCCTCTTGTCTCAACGTCCTACACCTGAGGGTCCCTTGCATCCATGCGGTTTCTTCTTTAAGAAATTGTCCCAATCGGAATACAATTACGAGATTGGCGACAGGGAATTACTGGCCATAATTTTGGCACTTAAGGAATGGAGGCACCTTCTCAAAGGTACTAGTGTACCAGTGCTCATCCTCACTGACCACAAGAATTTGACTTACCTTTCTAAAGCTAAACGTTTGACGCCCCAAACAGGCCAGATGGGCGCTATTTTTATCTCGGTTTAATTATGTGTTCTCCAATCTGCCTGGTAGTAAGAATGTTAGGGCTGATGCCCTCTCTCGACAATTTTTGCCTCTGTCCAAGGAGGTGTCTGTACCCACTCCAGTTATACCTTCTGACCATACTTTGGCCAAAATACATACCAATTTAACTTCTCCCTTGGGAGAAGAGATCCTGGCTGCACAAACCAATGCCCTTCCAGAGAAACCTAGTGGCAAGTGCTTTGTACCTGAGAATCTGCGCACCAAACTTTTGTACACTTACCGCTATCCTAAAGCTGCAGGTCACCCGGGCAAGAACCAATTATTTGGCCTGTCAGTCGACAATTCTGCTGGCCAGGTCTACATTCTGATGTTGCTGCGTATGTTGCCTCCTGTTCAGTCTGTGCCCAGAATAGGACCCCCCGGCGTCTTCCTGTGGGTCTTCTCCAACCTATTGCTAATGGTGAGCATCTTTGGACACATCTATCCATTTGACTTCATTGTCTACAATTGTATTGCCTAATAAAATGTATATTTTATTACATATGCTAAAAGCAATAATTGAACTCCTTGTTATACTTAATAGGTATAATAGTTTATTCACAAAAGAAAAGAACAATCTTAAACAATAATGTATAAAAACAACATGTTAATATAAAAATAAAATAAAATACTACATTACCAGATTAATGCATATACTGAATGATATAGAGGATCTGGGAGATCTGGGAGTTTCAATATTATTTCCAAGCGGCACCTTTCTGTCCTTGGAATGAGAAGTCCAATGAATCTAAGGTCCCAAATCCTTTATATACACTCTAATAATACTAATTCTTACAGTAGTTTTTCCAAAACTTTCTATGTGTTTCTTATTTCTGTCCAGATGTATCCGGTGCAACAAATGTCTCAACCACAGATGAGTCATTTGTTCTTTTAGCATACATATTGTTTTGTTCAGCATTTAGTCAATCAAAACAAGTTATATATAAGCTTCAAGTCTATGCCATGTCAGCAACTCAGGATTTCTTTAATCACTACATAGATTCATATAGGCCAAGAAGACTGGTTCACATTCATCACACTCTATATGGCCTGCCATATCACATTTGTGTCACAACCTTCCTGTTTCCAATGGCAATATTGTTATACTGATAGTTGTCGACTGTTTCTCTAAAATGTTACATTGTATTCCCTTGAAAAAGCTGCCTAGTGCTCAGGAACCTGCTTCAATTTTTGCCCGAGATGTCTTCCGTTTTCATGGGTTACCCAAGAAGATAGTTTCGGACTGGGGTAGCCAGTTTGTCTCTAGATTTTGGCGCTCCTTTTGTGCCCAAATGGGAATACAGCTTTCCTTCTCCTCTGTCTATCACCCTCAATCCAATGGGGCGGTGGAAAAGTCTAACCAAGCTCTGGAACAGTTCCTCCGTTGCTATGTCTCAGATCACCACAATAATTGGTCTGACCTGTTACCTTAGGCAGAGTTCGCTCGTAATAGTGCTATCAATGCTTCCTCCCAGTTGTCCCCGTTCATGGCAAATCGTTCATGTCTCAGGGTATTCCGGATTTGGAGGAACATCTCGTTCCACTTGGGTGCAGATTCAGGATTGCCTTTGCCGATCTATGCAGCGCCAAAAGTTCCAGGCTGACTGTAGGCGTTTACCCGTGCCTACCTATCAGGTCAGGAAGAGGGTTTGGCTGTCATCCCGCAACTTGAACCTTTGTGTGCCTTCCGATAGACTGGCTCCCTGTTATGATGGGCCTTTTCAAATTCTCCGATGGGTCAATGCGTTTGCCTACGCTCTTGACCTTCCTTCTGCTATGTGCATCTCCAATGTTTTTCTTGTTTCCTTCTTGAAACCATTGGTTTGTAATCGGTTTACCTCTGTGTTGCCTCGTCCTCGTCCTATCTCTGTTGACAACCTTGAAGAATATGGGGTCAGCAGCATTATTGACTCTAGTATGTCCAGAGGGTTATGGTCCGGAGGAGTGTTCATGGGTTCCCTCCTCTGATCTTCATGCTCCCGCCCTCCTCCATGCCTTCCATGCCCATTTGCCCAATCAGCCTTTGTCCTCCTGCGGGGAGGGTACTGTCAGGGTTTCTCCCTGACTTTTATTGTTATTTGCTTCTATATTTAACTTACCTGTTTTCTTAGTTGCTAGTCAGAGTATGTAACGCTGCTCTCTACTCCAGGCTTCCTCTTAAGGCCTAGCTGGAGATCATTATCAGTGTGAGACAGGTTGCAGTCCCAGAATGATGATGTCATCATTCCCTATTTAAGTACCTGAGTTCAGTCGGCTTTTGCACTTGCGTTATCTGAGACTTCTCTATGAGTTCCTGTGTTCCTGACTCTGTGTATTACCTGGTTTGTTTGTCGTTCCTTCTGGTTCCTGATCCCTGGCTTGTTCCTGACTCTGCTGATCTTTGTGTTCCTAATCCCGGGTCATTGTACTACTCACATACACATATTAACACATAAATATATATGTATATACGCATATACATATATATTTACTGGGAACACACAATCCCCATAGACCACAATTTAAAGGCACTTTTCACTTTTTTCTAACACTGACCTATGGTTAATGTTTTTGAGTACTAATTGCTACCGTGAGCTTGAGGTAGCAAGAACCAGCCACTTATAATGGCTGTTTTTTTGTGCTCCTATAAAGGGGCTAATTTGCTCGTTTACGGGCGTGCAATAAAATAGTGCTCCACTAATCTAGCCCTATATCTGCATATTATTCTCAGACTAATCTTAGATTTGAATACATTAATCTATCTAGCATTTATTTAGTATTTAAAGTCCCTTTAAGGGATCTAAAAAGGGTTATTCGTATAATGAGCATGTGTGTTTGGTTATCAATGTCACTAATTTGTATAAGTGCAAAAGTGCTTATAATTATTTTTTCAACTTTAAATGATCAAGATTGTATCTGTTTTGTGACTTTGCTTCCTAAATTCATCCAATATGGCTGGGGTAATGTCAACAAGTTTTGCCCATACACAAAACCAATTTTACATCGAAAACTTGTGCTGGCCATAATCAATGAAAGTGGCTGATTGTGATCTCATAGACATAGAAAATGACTCATTAGCATTCATTAACATGATGATAATTATGAACCTCACCACTGACATTGCGGGGGCCCCCAAAGAGTGGGGCCCTAGACAAGTGCCGCTCTCTCCCTTCCCAAAGGGCAGGCCTGACCTATATACAGTATATATAGATGATTATATATACTGTAGATATATACAGATATATATGGGAATATCTATTTATAAATAAAACATTCTGCTATGTGCAACACAACACAGAACTTCATTTCAGCTGTTCCACTGCTATGCAAACAACAGCCTGATTTTAAAGTATATCTGCCCCAGCCTCACAAGAAAATACATAGAACTTCATTTCAGCTGTTCCACTGCTATGCAAACAACAGGTAGCCTCTGGAAGATAGTAATATCATTATATTTTACCTACCCTGTTATTTTCTGATGTGTGTATTGTTATATGTATTGGTTATTATTTTATTTGTTTATTTTTTTTTAATTTTATTATTAAATGCATATTTTATCACCATTATGTCTGACCATTATGTTAAGTTAGTTTAACCAGCTAAGGCCCATATATATTTTTTGTACTTTGTTTAATGGTTCTATTCCCTTGCCTCTGTCTTATCTCTGTATTTTTCAGCTGTCCCTGTGTTTATGCTTGAATGACCCTTAGCTCAAATGTCCATAGATATACCCTCCCCATTCCTTTAAATTTTTTGCAGGCCAATCTGACGCTAATATAGCTCTCTTCTTCAGCCTGATTTTAAAGTATATCTGCCCCAGTCTCACAAGAGAATACACAGAAATTCATTTCAGCTGTTCCACTGCTATGCAAACAACAGGTAGCCTCTGGAAGATCACTGTGTATATAGACAATGGTGAAATATATGCACTAAACAAACAAAATTGGCCAAGGCCCAATATTTCTGTAAAAAAAACTGAACAATAACATATCAAACCCTAGAACATTTTGGAAATTCATAAATAACTTACAAAATCCATCAATCCACTCCCAACCCTCCACTGTCAATGTGGACAACCAAACCCTGCAACCCCCCTTAGAAGTAGCAAATGCCTTTAATAGTTATTTTGTTGGATGCTCCACCACCCTGATTGACAAACTAATAAATGACACGCATCCTGAAACTACAAATGTGGATCAGGCCCCACTAAATCAGCAAAGACCCAATATAGAGGAGTTCAATTTTAGATCTGTACCCATCAATGTAATTAAGAAACACCTTAATAATCTAAAAATGAAAAAACAGTCTGGACCTGATCAAATCCCAGCAATGCTGTTGAAGCTCAGTGCGCCGGCAATTGGTAAACCTATCACAACCCTAATTAATGAATCCTTGGTGTCTGGATACATACCCAAACATTTGGAAAACTGCAAGAGTAGTGCCTATCCATAAAAGAGGGGAATTAACCTTGGTTTCTAACTATCACCCTATATCATTGCTCCCAGTATTGTCAAAAATCTTAGAAAAATGTGTCCATACGCATCTATGTGAGTATTACCAACAATCTAACTATCTGACCCCTGATCAATCAGGTTTTCGTCCGAATCACTCTACTACAACTGCCCTCCTAAAAGTTTGCAAAGACATCCAAACTGGCATGGAACAGGGAGACCTAACTGGAGCTATTTTCCTTGATTTTGCAAAGGCCTTTGACACAGTAGACCATGACATACTACTGCTCAAACTAAAAAACTCTGATATTGCTGATTGTCCGTTAACCTGATTTCAATCATATGTATCGAATCGATCACAATATGTCTCCATTTCTGACAGCTATTCAGTATTCCCAAAGGTTCCATTCTCGGCCCCCTACTATTCACATTATTTATAAATTATCTGCCTAATGTCTGCAAATCCTCAACTGTACACATCTACGCAGATGACACTGTAATCTATGCAATCAATTCCAATCTGCCACAGCTTGAAGCAGTGCTCCAAGGCCAGTTCACAGAGGTAGAAAAGTGGATCTCAAAAAACAAACTCTTCCTAAACACTGACAAAACTGTCACAATGATCTTTGGAACGAGACCTAAATTACACAAATTACAAAATTCTCATCTACGCATCAAAATAAAATCCAATTGCACACTGACCTCAGTCACCTCTTTCAAGTACTTGGGTATGTTGTTAGACCCCAATCTATCTTTTGGCCTCCACATAGAAAAACTTGCATCTAAACTTTATGCAAAACTAGGTGCCCTGTACAGAAACAAATCCTGCCTCAGCCCTACAGTAAAGGAAAAGATTGTACAGCAAATGCTGATCCCTATCATGGATTACGGGGATGCAGTATATGCACCGGCACCGCAAACTCACCTTAATAAACTTAATACATTGTATAACTCATTCTGACGCTTTGTGCTACAATGTAACTACAGGACCCACCATTGTGACATGCTAAAAGAACTATACTGGCTGTCGCTGGAATCTAGACGCACCCTCCATCTTTCCTGCCTTGTGTTTAAGAGCCTTTCTGGGAAGCTCCCACCCTACCTGAGCAGAATGCTCTCCCCAGCTATTCCCACCTTCTATAACCTCTGATCCAGTACCAGCACATTATTTAGTCTGCCTCCATACAAAAAGAAAGCAGCTCAATCCTCCTTTTCCTACAGAGCACCACAATTATGGAATGACCTCCCGCACACTTTCGAACCTTCCCCAAGCCTAAAATCTCTACATATCTCAAAACAGAATGCACCTGTCATGGTTGATTATATATTTCCTACCTGTTCTATGTTAAATTTTTGCATATATTGTGTACTATTATTGTTTTTGTATTTTATTGTACCCTACTGTATCAATGCAATGTTTTGTGGACCCAGGACATACTTGAAAACGAGAGAAATCTCAATGTATCCTTCCTGGTAAAATATTTTATAAATAAATAAATGAATAAATAAATATGAATGTGAAAAAAAATACAGTAAATACAGAGTATAACACTTTATTAAGTATGAATATTGCATAATTATGCTTTTACATGTTTTCATCTACTTAACTGCAAAGGGCTCCAATGCACTTAATTAAATATCTATATATGTGTACATATCAGTGTTAATTTTGACTGCAAATTTCGATTTAGTCTTAGTTTTAGTCTTTTGACTAAAATGCCATTTTAGTTTTAGTCGTATTTTAGTCATCTGAATTGTTTTAATTTTAGTCTAGTTTTAGTCGACTGAATCTCCAGTAGATTTTAGTTGACTAAATCTCCAGTAGATTTTAGTCGACTAAAATCTAAGGGGTTTAGTTAAAGTGTAATGCATTATTTAAGCATTTCTCTATAATTTG
>NC_069502.1:535042943-535065443 GCF_027579735.1 Bombina bombina | reverse complement strand
GCAAGGTTTTCAAGACCAAGAGCAGTCCAGAACCTCATAAAAATCCTGATAAGTGTTTATTTTATTTTATCTTCTTTGATATAATACCGACTTAGGGCTAGATTAAATATGTTTGAGCACAGCTATAAGCAATCATGAAGCATTTTGTATCTAGGTGAGACAAATTACAACAAAGACAACTGTATAATCTGAGCTTCAACCTTTTCTGTTCAGATGAACAAACACTTTACATCAGAGAGCCATAAAAATACTATATAGTGCAATGTTGTTATATTTTCACTGATTAAACATTTGGACCTAGATTACAAGTGGTGCACACAAATATTAGTGCTATTGTGAGCTAACATTGCTCAAGTTAAATCAATAATGCTCCTATTCTTGCCGTCATATTACAAAATTAAAGTAAAACGTTGCACAGGCAAACATTTCAGTTTGTCTAAAAGATTTGGTTTGGACTTTGAGGACGATTCAGGTGGTCAAAATGTTCTTGGTTGCGTTTAGTTCATCCGATGATTCGGATATGAAATTAGTTCAAAACATATTTGTTCAATTACAAAACATACAGCATTACACTGCTATGAAACGCCAACAATTGAAAGATTCAGTGCTAACTGTAACACGAACATACAGAGACTAGAACTATTTTTACAAAGAGAATTTAAACAATACATTGAAACGAAAAGCATTTGATAATTACAGTAATATCAATTATTCACTATTACTACATTTTTACACCACTCTTTTGTTTCCCCTCTCTAACCTTTCACTTCTCACCACTACAACCTTTCTGTACAATCTTACTTTTTATTTCAACCTTCTCATTCTTTTTCAAATCCCTCATGCTAAAGTACACCCATTCCTCACTTTCTCAAACACCTGCTCCATAACAAGTTTTAGTTATCGTTATCTTTTGAGACTCAATTCAGAGAAGAGCATGAGAGGCTGTATCAGCAGGCAGTATAGTTACTGAACTAGTTAGGCATCTGATTACAGTACAGGAAGGGCAGGAGCAGCAAAAAGAGAAGCAGGCTGCAGAGTTACTGAACTAGTTAGGCCTCTGGCGCACAAACCCCAAAAATACACCTCAAAGGGAGAAGTACAAACAAGTGCTTAGAGACCCTTGGACACAGTGCCCTAAAGTTTGCCCTAAAGTTTCTACAATTTTTTACTTTAACTGATGATGACCACCACAGAGCAGGAAGGGCAGAAGCAGGAAAGGCAGCAGCAGGTAGAAGAGTTGCTTAAATAGTCCTCCGGTGCGCAAGAGAAAAAAAAACCTACAAAGGAGGAGGACAATACAAGTGCTTAGAGAGCTTTAGGTTTTTTACTTTAACTGATGAGGACAATCACAGAACAGGAAGGGCAGGAGCAAATGAGGTGGCAGCATCAGAGTTACTGAAGTGGCAGCAGAGTAACTTAAGAAGGCCTCTGATTATAGAAGAGAAACACCCAAAATACACCTCAAAGGATGGTGAACAAGCATGTGCCTAGAGAGTCCCTTAAGAACAGCAGCTAGTAGGTCATTAAGGATTTAACATTGACTGATGACCACCACAAAGCAGGGAAGGGCAGGAGTAGCAGAAGGCAGCAGAGTTACAGAAGTAGGTCTCTGGATTATAGTACACCAATGCCATAAATACACCTCCAAGGAAAGTGACAAGTGGAGTAAAAGAAGTATGGGTGAAAGGAAATAAAGTTCTCAGATTCCTCATATTCCCAAACACCTCCTTAAACACGTTTCAAGTTATCCTTGTAGACTCAATTCAAAAAACTCTTTTTACAAAGACCTTGTGCAATTCCTTTAACATGTACAAGAGCAGTATCTCCCAGAAACCCAACTTAAACAGACTACCAGGCTGACTACCAGGCTCCTGCCTATAGCACATACGTATGGTTTGAAACTAATGGAAGAATGCAATTCCAAGTGAACGAAGAGATGTGCAAAAACTCTGTTGCACACTGTGCCTAGCTGTTTTGGATTTGTGATTGACTGATGATCACCACAGATCAGGCGCAGGTGTATTTATTCCTTGGTCTGCTTTTATGCATTTCAGTTAAACACAAAACACTGTGGTGCAGAAGGATTGCAGGCCACTTCCACAACAGTGTTTAAGGCAGTCACCATATTAGTCAGGAACAGGAGAACGAGGGGCTTCCCAAGCACTGTCTTAAGCAATACAACATCACTACTAGGTAGAAATCGACTTTGGAGATGGTGGAACATTAAATCAGCAGACGGCTATCCTCCATGCTATGGCTTCCTGTAAATTCAATGAGATTGGGAGTCCATTAGGCAGAGATGAGTGGAACATGATTGGGCAGTTAATGGCAGTCCTAAAGCCTTTTTGGTATATCACAGAGACATTTAACCAAAACACTGTTACTCTTGGTCCATTCATAGTCAGTCATCTCTTGATCAAGATGGATCCTGCTGGCATACGAAGTAATGAAGTAGCAGCACTTGTCAAGAGGCTGAAGGAGTAGATGAAAGATCACATGCAGAGCACATCTCCAGACAACTTTTTATCAGTAAAATCATGAATCCAGAAGTAAAATTTGTTGAAAAAAACTAATTCCATTATTATGACCATAAAATTAAGGGAAGTAGCTGATTGCATATACATGTTTGTTTTTTTTTCCAGTCAGGGTTATATTTATTTGCCCTTCAAGAGGAAAATACTATTTGGGAGACTTAGAACTCTGTAATGAAGTCATAAAATATAAATTCAAATATACAGTGAGCAGTGGAGAACTTATCTATGGGGAGCATGTATTCAAACTGTAAACTGATCATAGACCCTTGACAACTTTACTTACTAACTAAAAACAGACTGTGTCAAGCCGGAACCTGTATTGCTAGATAGTCAGCTAGACTACTCTCTTTTACATATGAGTACAGGCCAACTAATTGCCTGTCTCGCTTGCCTTTGCCAACAAATTCAAGCTGCCTGTTTAGCATGCCCAATTCAGGAAGCATTATGGGAATTTCTGTTGAAGAAATGTCCCAGCACTTATGTTCTAGAGGACTTGATTAAATGTTACTGTCTTATTTCAAAGTGGGTGATGAACTTCAAAATAATTGTGCTACAAGGCACACACTGACTACTTATGCCAAAATAATTATAGTCTACATACAGTCTTACTAGTGGAGGTGGTAACTGACAACATGGGTAGTGGTTGAAACTGATACACTAACTGGCTGCTCTACAACTGGAGATGATCGTGGTGATGGAGTGACTCAATGCAGGTGGAGACTGCTGGACAAAACGCATAGCCTCTGTTCTAGAATCACCTCCTTCACTATCTCCTCAGGCTCATAATCAAGTTCAGATGCGGTAGATGACCCTACTGTTGCTGACACCCCTCCAGTTATTTGAGCCAGAGCAGCAGACAATGGCCTTGAAAATTATATTTGACTCTGTGAAGCACAGTGGGACAGATTGTACTGGCTACAAGGGGAAGTTATAGCAGGCTACTATTTTAGTCGCAGGTTAAAACAGGCAGGTAGCATCATGTTACTTATGGAAGGGTGTAGTCAGCCTTTTTAAAAGGCAACTCACAAAACAGAGCAGAGAGATAAGGGAGAAAACTCTGAGCTGCAGGCTGGATGAAATTCTTTCCCAAGCGTGACAAATGTGTAGATAAAAATATTTTTTGGTAAAGTGCTTGAAGGCTAATTTGTAAACCTGGTATTAGAAAGGGAAATATGCAGGTTTATTGTGTACCTAGCTATGTATATTTAGTTCTCCAATAAGGACATACGTTTTTGTTTGTTTAATGCTATTGTTTTGTTTGAAATAAAAAGACCAGTATTAACTGGGTGCAACAACTCAATGCTGTGTGATTTAAAGTGTACCACCAGTTGGCAATTATTATTATTAATTATTGTTATATATTTTACACCCAAATGAAAAAAATGCTACGCTATTACTATGGTGCTGTAGAAATCTTATAGCAAACTGCCATGTAGCCACCGTGCCCCTACTGCAATATCAGATATGGTTTCAATTAGTATAAAGGCTATCTATAGGAAGATCTATAGGGGGCGCTGTAACAGATAGATGGTACATGAAAAAATACTCAACAATAACCCTTTAAAGGGATAGATTAAGTCCCCAGTGTTCAAAGCTCAATATGAGCAAAACAAGGAAAGTTCATCAACAGGGTCTGGACGGCTGCACTCCTCTTCACACAATAAATGTGGAGCAATTCTACGGTATCTGGCAAACAAAAGAAAGGCGCCTCATGTGTGTATCAATAGATCATAGTAATTAGTCATGGGGATAGATCCAAAAAAGGGTACTCACATTTCCAAATAGCACCCTTATGTGCTGGTAGGCGCAGGCTCACAGATTAACAGGTGTATCAGCTCACCTCCTCCCGGATACTGCTGCAAATGTCTCAGGGCTGCTCCAAGGTCTCAAAACACAACAAACATCAGTTGGAAAAGTGTGCTCTCTTGATATAATAAGGCTTGAAAACACTGATCTTTTAAAACAGATTTATTAAAACCATTTAAAACAATACAGTGTAAAAGACTAAGGGCATCAAAGTTGCTTCCCCAGGTTATGCAACATGTTTCTGAGCAATACACTGTTTCATCAGGCATCATTTTCTGCAAATAAATGCTCTAAATAACAATATTTTTATTTGGAATTTGGGATAAATGTTGTCAGTAGTTTATATAGAATAAAACAAAAATGTATGTATATCTTATGTTCCAGCGATGTTTCTAACACATCAGTAGGGCCCCTTCATGGGAATTAAAATTAATAATATAATATAAAAATAATTAATAATATCATTTTGTTGTTTGCTGCATTTTTTTTTTAAATTGACTTCATTTTAGCATATGTTCTGCTTTGAAATGTAAATAATTCCACTTATAAGGTCATATTGTCTTTTTAATTTAGCTTTAATCTTTTCTAGTGAATTAGACATTCAGAGTTTTCCATTGCTTTTCATCACCCATGATGAAATCAATCATGCTGTCATCAATATAAATTGTCTCTTATTTTCTTGAAGAAATACATATAAAGTATGTTCATTTTCATTCCATTATTTTCTAAGATCTTTCTAATGCATATCAAACAAGTAATACTTTCATGCCACCATTTTTAATCCTGAGTTGAATGACATATGCTTTGTTGACACACATTTTCTATTACATATATATACTGTCATGGCCAAAAATATTGGCACCCCTGCATTTCTGTCAGATAATGCACCACTTCTCCCAGAAAATTGTTGCAATTGCAAATGTTTATGCATTCTCATTTATTTATTTTGTTTGTATTGGTATGACACAAAAAAAAGTGGAGAAAAAAAGCCAAATCTGACACATTCCATGCAAAACTACAAAAATAGATTGGACAAACTTATTGGCACCCTCAATTTAATATTTGGTAGCACACCCCTTGGAAACAAATAACTGAAATCAATCACTTAGTGTAACCATCAATGAGTTTCTTACACCTCTCTACTGGAATTTTGGACCACTCTTCTTTTGCCAACTGCTCCAGGTCTCTCAGATTGGAAGGGTTCCTTTTCCCAACGGCTGTTTCAGGGATGTGCAGTCATAGGAGGCAGGGGAGGCACTACTTCCCCTGCCATTTGGGGTCAAAGTTTAGTTAAATTAATTTTAATTTTTAAAAAAAAAATTGTAAAAAAAATCACCACTTTTTTTTTACCCATGTAATGCTATGGAGAGGCATCATACAAGACTGCATCTCTCCATAGCAAAACATGGATACATTTCTTCAATAGCAGCAGCACCATCCACTGGTGGTAACATAAAACTACCTGAAGCAAGTAAGTATTGTGTTGTCACTAGCTGGTGCCCTTGCTGTGCAAAAAAGGAAATGCTAGTGCCTTTTTTATGCAGGAACCTCTTCTGGTCTGTATAATAAATTATGCTTTATTACTACAGCTCTCAGTAAGTATTGTGTTGTCACTAGCTGGTGCCCTTGTTGTGCAAAAAAGGAAATGCTAGTGCCTTTTTTTATGCAGGAACCTCTCCTGCTCTGTATAATAAATGATGCTTTATTACTACAGCTCTCAGTAAGTATTTGTCGTCACTAGCTGGTGCCCTTGCTGTGCAAAACATGTAGTGTATTACCGGCACAAAGTAAGTAGGAGCAGGGGGCCACTCCATCTTGTCAAGTACAACTGGCATATAATATTAATAAAACATTTTATTCAACTATTATATATTTAACTCATGTAAAAGTCACGTGGAAGTGTGTATGTGTGTGTATCTGTGTGTGTGTGTGCTTGTCTGTATATATTTGTGGATTTGCCAGCCTCTTAGTGTGTATTCCTGTGGGTGCTTGTGTATGTGTGAGTGAGGATGTATGTGGCTTCTTGTCTGTGCTTTTTGGGTGCCTGTTTGTGTGCACGTGGTGCCTGGTTTTGTGTATGTTGGTTCCTATGTGTATATGTTATCTGATGGTTCTTGTGTGCTGTGCGTGTCTGTGTGTATCTGTTTGTGTGTGTGTGTCTGTGTGAGTCTTCTTGTATATCTGAGTGTATATTTATGTGTGAGTCTGTATGTGTCTGTTTATGTGTGTGAGTGTGTTGCTGTGTGTATGTGAATCTATGTTTGTGAGTGTGTGTTTCTATGTATGTGTGGGGGGCCATGATTAATGGTTTTGTACAGGGCTGTACAAGGATGTCAGTAGTATGCTAGGGCTATATATTGATGTTAGTAAAAATAAATATTAATATTTTTTTCATTAAAATTCTGTTTTTATAGCCTTATTTCTATCATTTCTTAGGTGCTTTGCTTCCCTTGTATTTTAACTATTAGATATAGAATTTCGTAGTGGGCAGGCTTTTAGTACTTGGGCCACTGAATTGTACTTGCCCCCTGGTTCCAAAATTGCCAGTCATCCCCTGCATTTTTTATGCATTAGTTGCATTAGGGTGTTTCTGGTTTTAACATGTGATTGTTTGGAAGCCTTGTTTGTGTGCTTGCAAGTATTTTATCCTGCCTGGATCAGAATTCAGTCTACTACAAAATTGCTATTATTTAAAACTATAGATAATGCCTTTACAACCCATTCCCCTGCTTTGCACAATTAACATTGTTATATGTTATATTAATATACTTTATAAATGTTTAATCTTTAAATTTCTGACAGACAGCCTCTTATCACATGCTTTTTTATTAGCTTTTTCACAACAAGAGACTGCTAATTTATGTGTGTCATATAGATAACATTGTGCTCTCTCCCGTGGAGTTGTGCAGGACACAGCACTAACTGGCTAAAATGCAAGTCAATAGATAATAATTAGCCCTGAGATAAGGGGACTGTCTGCAGAGGCTTAAATACAAGATATTAGATACAATTCTAATTGTCATTGTGTAACCTGCTTATTTAATCATAAATTTAAGTTACCTCTATTAGGTTCATATATTTGCTTCTCAGGCGTATCATAGCCACTGCCTCACTAGCCTCTGAGCTCACCGCACGTCACTGAAATGACGGTACCTTTAAGTGATGTCATCCAAGATGGCGTCCCTTCAATTCCGATTGGCTGATAGAATTCTATCAGCCATTCAGAATTAAGGTAGAAAAAATCCTATTGGCTGATCCCTATGGGGAAATCATGCATGAGCATGTTTAGCCAGCTCACCGCTACCGTAAGCAGCGCTGGTATTGAGGTGAGATGTGGAGCTAAATTTTGCTCTTCGCTCACTTTTCTGCGGCTAACGCCGGGTTTAAAAAACCCTGTAATACCGGCGTTGTCTGTAGGTGACCGGTGAGCATAAACTACTCGTTAGCACCGCACAGCCTTACCGACAAAACTCGTAATCTAGCCAAATAGTAATGGCTTAACAATATGTACTAAGTTGCTTTTGAAACACAATTGATGATCACTAATCGTTAATAATTTAAGAATTTATAAGTATAGTTTGTTTATTTTTTATGTATTTATTTATTTTGTAATTGTGTTTTGAGTAGTTTTCTTTTTCATTTTTTATTGTTCAGTTGGTTGGAATCTCTAACAAAACCCAAAAGGTCCAACTACAGTATATAAACTCTAACATACTGTACACACAAGTAAACATAAACATTGTTGTACACACATGAATAGAAAAAGAAGAACTTATAGTGGGCGTTGAATAAAATATTACATTTAACTCACAACTATCACTCTTTTGGGATAAGTCCCAAACTATAAAATGAGTGTGTATTACTGATTCAAGAATTTCTTTATAGTTTGGCTGTATACAAATCACACATGAATAACTAGGACTAGAGGTTTTTATATACATTTTATATACATTTCAGCTATAATTTAATTGAAGGAAGCAATCTTTAGAATATTCCCAAACTGAGAAGTAGAATTCTAAGAATTAAACAGACTACTTATGTCTCTATCTTCAATGTTACACCTCACGTTTTTTTTATTTAAAATATTTTAATCCAAATCAAACTCTTATTTAACCTCTTAGTTTTGTATTTCCTTAAATATCTCCAATGTTTCATTTTAAATATTTGAATTCAAGTTCAAGCTGTTATGCTAGTACTTTTTATTTCATTGATGTATCAATTCAGCTTAAAGGGACAGTCTACACCAGAATTCCCCAGTTTTGCATAACCAACACAGTTATAATAATATACTTTTAACCTCTGTAATTATCTTGTATCTAAGCCTCTGCAAACTGCCCCTTTTTTCAGTTCTTTTGACAGACTTGCAGTCTAGCCAATCAGTGCCTGCTCCCAGATTACTTCACGTGCACGAGCACAGTGTTATCTATATGAAATATATATGATAATATGTGAACTAACACCCTCTAGAGGTGAAAAACTGTTAAAATGCAATCTGAAAGAGGTGGGCTTCAAGGTCTAAGAAATTAGCATATGAACCTCCTAGCTTAAGCTTTCAACTAAGAATACCAAGAGAAGAAAGCAAAATTGGTGATAAAAGTAAATTGGAAAATTGTTTAAAATTACATGATCTATCTGAATCATGAAAGTTTATTTTGGCCTAGACTGTCCCTTTAATACTCTTTCTTCTCAAATGATTAGCTGTAAATAACACATTTGTTAAAATGATTTGAATTCTGCATTAAGTATTGTTATTTTTCATTTGGCATCTTTGTTGTTTAGAGCAATAGTTACATCATCCAACTATTGGCCATTTACTTTATTTAGTGCTTCACAATTACAAAATGAACTATTCTTAAGTGAGTAGTTAGAGTTAAATAGTGCTTGCGTAAGCAGTGTTTGGGATATGATCACAATTCCTATGAGCATAATGCTAAGTGAAGTATTAAGAATCATATAAGAACTGAACAGGCCTTGAACAACCATTACGGCAAATTTTATCTTACGCTGCAAACAGTGCTGTTGTATTATCTTACGCTGCAAACAGTGCTGTTGTATATATGTTATATTCTGTATTCAGCATGCTCTTCAGTACTGGTTTCTTTTTAACTTGTTCACAAACTCTATTATCAGCACAATACATTTAAAAAAATAATTAAAAGAGAATCATTTCACATGTAATTGCCTTTATCTTTTCTTTTCTCATGAACTGTCATCATATCATATCTTTAACCATTCTCTCCATCCTACTTCAGATGTACAAAACAGTCAGAGTAACTTTCACTTCCTCCCTCCATTTTGCTTTGAGAAGCTACTTCAGTCATCTTGTATTCCAGGCTCCTCTAGCATTTGTAATATCTTTCATGCCAGCAAACAGCTGAAACACAAAAAAGTAACCTCTGCCACATTCAATGGCAGTTCAAGAACTTAATATGTAGGGGTAGGGATTATTGGCTGACAAAGGTGGTGAAAAAGTTTAAAAACACAGAACACATAATATGGAGCCCTTCGCAGCTGTACTTGGGTGCTACACGTGAGTTAGGCACTCATAGAATCATCACTGGCCACATTAAAAGCATATACCCCTTTCGCTGTTGCCTTCTGGATAGCTCACAGTAGGCTACATGTTAGTCAACACATATAAATAAAGCTGCTACCAAAAACTCTGACAACACATTTTTATAGTGGCTTAAGTTACAGCTACACAACGATTAAATCTTTGTTTTTAATGGCAGATCAATATTTACATGTTAAATAGTAGTGGATTACTGGGTTATAACCTGTCATTTAAGGATCATCTGATCTCAGATGCTATACAATATGTTGCCTATGTAACAAAAAAACTGTATTATGTGACAAAACTCCCTCCCCAGTAAAACTAACAGCAATCCAGCTGACTTACTGTCCCAAAAGTTACCCTTACTAACTATAACCCAGTCTCACCAAATTGAACTTTAGTGGAAGACCTCCTAGCTCCTCTACATTATTCTGATTGCAATCCTTTCCAATTAAAGTACTCCCTATCTGATCCCCACCACAAGCCCCCAACATCCAAATACCTCAAACATTACCCCCCCACACACACACACTGCAACCCCCCAAAATTAACAATATACTCATCCTCAAGATTTTCCTAACATTTAATGATGTCCTACATGATGTCCCAATACACCACCACCAAACTCAGCACATAAACTATCTCTCAATCACAAATCTTTCAGCTACGCATTCCCAATACCTAAAAGGACACCCTTAAAAATGCCAAGCCTCAAAACAGTAACACACTGTTATTCTTTCATAAACTCCAGTAACTGATCCATTGTTTCATGATGTTCTGGGACTAGTTTGCAATACTTTCCTATTTGTGCAAATTTCAAGCATTCCTGATTAGCTTTGTGATTAACCAACCGTATTGTGTTAGGCTTACTGTAAAAATTTGGTTAATCAGTGAAAAAGTCAGTATCACTGCTCTTCTATCCCTCCAAAACTTTTCAAAAGTTTTAATTTATGAGTTTGTTTCATAGTCATTAAAAGTCAGATGACATAGAGGATGAATTGTTGTTAAAACCTGAACATTTTTGTTTAAGAGATATATCAATATAAAAGTTTGTGTTTATCAACAAAGAGAATGTCACTGGAAATGCTAGAATCCTGTTGAGTTTGTTTGGCTTTCAGAAAAAGGTTAGCAAGAAGCAATTTCCTTCTATTTCATTAAATGCTGTTCAGATGAATATAGAGACATCTGTAGTTCTCACTATTTTGTGCTAAGGGGTGTGCACAGAAAGTCAATTTGATTTTGATTCCCTGCATCAGCACGGAGGTAAATCAAATACAATACTTGCCTACAAATAAAAGAAAACATCTAAAGGAGAGTAAAATTTAACTAAGATAAATGTCAAGTCCTTATTTTCTGTCTGTATTGAGAATACTAGTGATATACAACCAGAAAAGTGAGATTTTATTTAGCAAGTTAATACTAAATATTTATTTTCTGAAGGTGATAACAGGTTTATGGCAGTACATTTCAGCTTGAAGTTAAATCATACTATGGGGCTTATCTATCAAGCTCCGAACGGAGCTTGACAGCCCGTGTTTCTGGCGATTCTTCAGATACATATACAGTATCTCACAAAAGTGAGTGCACCCCTCACATTTTTGTAAATATTTTATTATATCTTTTCATGTGACAACACTGAAGAAATGACAATTTGCTACATTGTAAAGTAGTGAATGTACAGCCTGTATAACAGTGTAAATTTGCTGTCCCCTCAAAATAACTCAACACACAGCCATTAATGTCTAATCCGTTGGCAACAAAAGTGAGTACACCTCTAAGTGGAAATGTCTAAATTGGGCCCAATAAGCCATTTTCCCTCCCCGGTGTCATGTGACTTGTTAGTGTTACAAGGTCTCAGGCGTGAATGGGGAGTAGGTGTGTTAACTTTTGTGTTATCGCTCTCACACTCTCTCATACTGGTCACTGGAAGTTCAACATGGCACCTCATGGCAAAGAACTCTGAGGATCTAAATAAAAGAATTGTTGCTCTACATAAAGATGGGCTAGGCTATAAGAAGATTGCAAAGACCCTGAAACTGAGCTGCAGCACTGTGAGTAAGACCATACAGCGGTTTCACAGGACAGGTTCCACTCAGAACAGGCCTCGCCATGGTCGACCAAAGAAGTTGAGTGCCCAGAGGTTGTCTTGGGAAATAGATGTATGAGTGCTGCCAGCATTTCTGCAGAGGTTCCATGAGTGAGGGGTCAGCCTGTCAGTGCTCAGACTATATGCCGCACACTGCATCAAATTGGTCTGCATGGCTGTCGTCCCAGAAGGAAGCCTCTTCTAAAGATAATGCACAAGAAAGCTCGTAAACAGTTTGCTGAAGACAAGCAGACTAAGGACATGGATTACTGGAACCATGTCCTGTGGTCCGATGAGACCAAGATAAACTTATTTGGTTCAGATGGGTGTCAAGCGTGTGTTGCAGCAAGCAGGTGAGGAGTACAAAGACAAGTGTGTCTTGCCTACAGTCAAGCATGGTGGTGGGAGTGTCATGGTCTGTGATTGAATGAGTGCTGCCGGCACTGGGGAGCTACAGTTCATTGAGGGAACCATGAATGCCAACATGTACTGTGACCCATCCCTTCAGAGACTGGGCTGCAGGGCAATATTCCAACATGATAACGACCCCAAACACACCTCCAAGATGACCACTGCCTTTCTAAAGATGCTGAGGGTAAAGGTGATGGACTGGCCAAGCATGTCTCCAGACCTAAACCCTATTGAGCATCTGTGGGGCATCCTCAAATGGAAGGTGGGGGAGCGCAAGGTCTCTAATATCCACCAGCTCCGTGATGTTGTCATGGAGGAGTGGAAGAGGACTCCAGTAGCAACCTGTGAAGCTCTGATGAACTCTATGCCAAAAAGGGTTAAGGCATTGCTTGAAAATAATGGTGGGCACACAAAATAGTGACACTTTGGACCCAATTTGGACATTTCCACTTAGGGGTGTACTCACTCATCGGTTTAGACATTAATGGCTGTGTGTTGAGTTATTTTGAGGGGACAGCAAATGTACACTGTTATACAGGCTGTACACTCACCACTTTACATTGTAACAAAGTGTAATTTCTTCAGTGTTGTCACATGAAAAGATATAATAAAATATTTACAAAAATGTGAGGGGTGTACTCACTTTTGTGAGATACTGTATATGTATACATACAATCGTATGCAAAAGTTTAGGCACCCTTGACAATTTCCATGATTTTCATTTATAAATAATTGGGTGTTTGAATCAGCAATTTCATTTTGATCTATCAAATAACTGAAGGACACAGTAATATTTCAGTAGTGAAATGAGGTTTGTTGGATTAACAGAAAATGTTTAATATGCATCAAAACCAAATTAGACAGGTGCATAAATTTGGGCACCCCAACAGAAATATTGCATCAGTATTTAGTAGAGCCTCCTTTAGCAGAAATATTAGCCTCTAGACACTTACTAAAGCCTGTAATGAGTGGTGTCTAGATTCTGGATGAAGGTATTTTGGACCATTCCTCCTTGCAAAATATCTCCAGTTCAGTTAGGTCTGATGGTTGCTGAGCATGGACAGCCCGCTTAAAAACACCCCACAGATTTTCAATGATATTCAGGTCTGGGGACTGGGATGGCCATTCCGGAACATTGTACTTGTTCCTCTGCATAAATGCCAGAGTAGATTTTGAGCAGTGTTTTGGGTCCTTGTCTTGTTGAAATATCCAGCCCCGGTGTAACTTCAACTTTGTGACTGATTCCTCAACATTATTCTCAAGTGTCTGCTGAAATTGAGTGAAATCCATGTGACCCTCAACTTTAACAAGATTCCCAGTACCGGCACTAGCCCCACAGCATGATGGGACATTCACCAAATTTTACTGTGGGTAGCAAGTGTTTGTCTTGGAATGCTGTGTTATTTTGCCGCCATGCATAACTCCCCTTGTTATGACCAAATAACTCAATCTTTGTTTCATCAGTCCACAGCATCTTCTTCCAAAATGAAGCTGGCTTGTCCAAATGTGCGTTTGCATACCTCAAGCGACTCTGTTTGTGGTGTGTGTGCAGAAAAGGCTTCTTCTGCATCACTCTCCCATACAGCTTCTCCTTGTGCAAAGTGCGCTGAATTGTCGAACTATGCACAGTGACACCATCTGCAGCAAGATGATGTAGGTCTTTGGAGGTGGTCTGTGGGCTGCTTTTGACCGTTCTCACCATCCTTTGCCTTTGCCTCTCTGATATTTTACTTGGCCTGCCTCTTCTGGCCTTAACAAGAACTGTGTCTGTGGTCTTCCATTTCCTCACTATGTTCCTCACAGTGGACACTGACAGCTTAAATTTCTGTGATAGCTTTTTGTAGCCTTCCCCTAAACCATAATGTTGAACAATCTTTGTTTTCAGGTAATTTGAGAGTTGTTTTGAGGCCCCCATGTTGCCACTCTTCAGAGGAGAGTCATAAAGAACAACAATTTGCAATTGGCCACCTTAAATACCTTTTCCCATGATTGGATGCACCTGTCTATGAAGTTCAAGGCTTAATGGGCTCACCAAACCAATTGTGTGTTCCAATTAATCAGTGCTAGGTAGTTACAGGTATTCAAATCAACAAAATGACAAGGGTGCCCAAATGTATGCACCTGTCTAATTTCGTCTTGATGCATATTGCACATTTTCTGTTAATCCAATAAACTTAATTTCACTAATGAAATATTGTTGTGTCTTCCAATTATTTGATAGATCAAAATGAAATTGCTGATCTAAACACCCAATTATTTATAAATGAAAATCATGGAGATTGTCATGGGTGCCTAAACGTTTGCATACAACTGTATATATATATATATATATATATATATATATACATATATATATATATATATATATATATATATATGAATTCTTTATATGTAATGTATAATATTTCAGTATTTAATATGCTTAATATTCTTATTTATAGGTATTTAATTCTTAAATATCCAAATGATTGTATTGAATATTGTGTGCTTTACATTTTTTAGAAATGTTTCACATTTGTTTATCCTAGCAGGGGGAGCTGAAATCAATAATGACAGCAAACAGCAAGCCAAAAGACATGCATGGGGTCACCTTCTGCTGAGAGGTGTGAAGTCCTTTTAAGTGCATTTAGTGCAGATGATGACCAAGTGTTGTCATCTGGGGACACTTATCCTTGTCTCTCCCTGCACTTGAGACCTTTAAGAGATGGCCGATCAGTTTGGCATCACAGGAGGAATCTGGGGGATGCTGTGGGAAAGTATAAAACCCCCTTGATCTCAGCTCCTTTAAAGCCTTTAAAGTGCCAAGAATAACTGTTTGAAAAAAAATAATCTACTCTTTTTAAATAGTGTGTGTGTTGGAGGAGATTTGTTTTGTTTGTTTACAAAATTAAAATAAAAAACACAGATTTTTTGCATCCTTTTTGCAGACTGGGGGTCTGTAGACAGCAAAATAGCATACAAACCTCCAAGACCACTTGTTTTAAAGCCAAGAAGCCCCTTATTTAAAATTAAGCCCCTATATAGCTTTAAAAGCCAGGTTATCACTGTGGTAATAGTGATCACCTTTCTTAAATAAATGTGAATTTATTTTAGTAGGGCTCAGGAGAACCCCTATGTGCAGAGTTTTATAAAAAGTGGCAGATCTATTTTGGTGATAATTGGGGTGAAAAAAAAGGTAATGAATATAATATAAAGATACCTTTGCAGATCAAAGGGGTGCTACATCTACGTTTGGAGGTGCACAGCACCCCTCATCACCTCCATAGAACCACCTCTGTACATAAATATTTCCAAAGACTCTTATCTAACATTCAGCCAGATTACGAGTTTTGCATTATGGCTGGCTTGCTAATAACTTGTACTTTATTTTCACCACTCACCTTTCATAGCGCTGCTATTACAGGTTTGCAAAAATGGCTTGTGCGGGCGATATGGTTGTATTGAGCTCCATACCTCACCCAAATACAAGTGGTGCTTTGACGTGCTCGTGCACAATTTCCCCATATACATCAATGGGGAGAGCCTGCTAAAAAAAAGCCTAGCACCTGCAATCGAGGACCGTAAAGCTCCGTAACGCAGCCCCATTGATGTCTATGGGGAAAAAAAATGTATGTTTAAACCTATCACCCTAACATAAACCCCGAGTCTAAACACCCCTAATCTGCCGCTCCTGACATCGCAGACACCTACATTACGAAGAGGGAGGTGTGTCATCATCCAGCATTCCTGATTGGCCACACGGAACTTGGTCCGGCTCGAGGATTGGTGTTGTTGCCGTTGTGAGTCTCCCGGGCGACGCTGTGGTCCCGGCCCGCTTGGTTAGGCACGTTCAAGTGCCGCCCTGCTTGTGAGTACCTTTTCTCTCCTTATACTCACCTGTCTGGGTCTATACGTTATCACCCTATTGGCGCCTTCCTGTTTCCCCACTACAGATTTCCTAACCACCTACATTACACTTATTAACCCATAATCTGCCACCCCCAATGTTGCCGCCACCTACCTACACTTACTAACCCCTAATCTGCTTCCCCCAATGTTGCCGCCACCTACCTACACTTATTAACCCCTAATCTGCCGCAGCCACTATACTAAAGTTATTAACCCCTAAACCTCTGGCCTCCCACATTACTAACACTAAATAAATATAATAACCCCTAACGTAACCCTAAGTCTAAGCCTAACCCTAACGTAACCCTAACACCCCCTAACTTTAACATAATTAAAATAATTCTAAATAAAACTTACTATTAATAACTAAATAATTCCTATTTCAAAATAAATACTTACCTGTAAAATAAACCCTATGCTAGCTACAATATAACTAATAGTTACATTGTAGCTATCTTAGGTTTTATTTTTATCTCACATGTAAGTTTGTATTTATTTTAACTAGGTAGACTAGTTAGTAAATAGTTACTAATAGTAACTATTTACTAGCTACCTAGTTAAAATAAATACAAATTTACCTGTAAAATAAAACCTAACCTGCCTTATACTAAAACCTAACATTACAATAAAATTAAATAATTAAATTAACAAAATACAATTATCTAAAGTACAAAAAATAATAAACACTAAATTACACAAAATAAAAAAGAAATTATCAAAAATAAAAATGAATTACTCCTAATCTAATAGCCCTATCAAAATAAAAAAGCCCCCCAAAATAAAAAAACCCTAGCCTACACTAAACTGCCAATGGCCCTTAAAAGGGCCTTTTGCGGGGCATTTCCCCAAAGAAATCAGCTCTTTTACCTGTATAAAAAAATAAACAACCCCCCAACAGTAAAATCCACCACCCACACAAACAAACCCCCCAAATAAAATCCTATCTAAATAAACATAAGCTGCCCATTGCCCTGAAAAGGGCATTTGGATGGACATTGCCCCTAAAAGGGCATTTAGCTCTTTTACATTGCCCAAAACCCAAAGCAAAAAATAAAACCCACCCAATAAACCCTTAAAAAAACCTAACACTAACCCCCGACGATCAACTTACAGTTTTTGAAGACTGGACATCCATCCTCATCCAGGCGGCGAAGTCTTCATCCAAGCGGGCAGAAGTCCTCATCGAAGCTGGCAGAAGTCTTCATCCAAGCGGGCAGAAGTCTTCATCCAGACGGCATCTTCTATCTTCATCCATCCGGCGCGGAGCGGGTCCATCTTCAAGACATCCGGCGCGGAGCATCCTCTTCTTCCGATGGCTGTTGAAGAACGAAGTTTCCCTTTAAATGATGTCATCCAAGATGGCGTCCCTTACATTCCGATCAGCCAATAGGAATTAAGGGGGAGAAAATCCCATTGGCTGTTGCCATCAGCCAATAGGATTGAGCTTTCATCCTATTGGCTGATCCAATCAGCCAATAGGATTGAGCTTGCATTCTATTGGCTATTCCAATCAGCCAATAGAATGCAAGCTCAATCCTATTGGCTGATCGTGTAATTTAGTGTTTACTAAATGGTCAAAAAAGTGTGCGGTACAGCTATTCTGACAAGACTTGTAATAGCAGCGGAAGGGAAAAAGCATTGCTATGGGCCATAACGATGCTTTTTCACTCATAACGCCAAACTCGTAATCTGGCTGATTGAAACTCTATTCTTTCCAATTTAGCATATTGCATTATATGTGTCAAATGGAAGTGAATAAAAATATAATACAGAGTTGTAAAAACAAATTAATGGGATTTGTGTAATGCAATGCGCAACTATGCCCACCTTAATAAATACCATAACAATTATGTTGATACATGTACCATCAAATGGGGTGACATAGATTACTTGAACTAGGCCGTCTGTGTATATGATAAAAAAGACACTGGAACCTTAGCCTAGATAACTTAAAGTGATGGTAAATTCTCCCCTTTATAAAAACAGATCCGAATGTTAGTGCTATTTTAGATGGAGTTTAATTTATCAGTTGTAATGAAGATGAGTTGTAACTTATTTTTTTAATATAGATATGAAATTCAAATACCCGCTCTCACTCAGTGCTTTAGCTACAACAAAAGTGCCTTAAGGGGGGGGCGGAGCTAGCTAGCCTACAGAGCAGACGTGTTTGATCATAGCACCTGCCATAATTGCACATAAAAGAACTAAAAATCAATATTACTGCAAATAAAATCATCTCAGATCACCCTTATAGCCGAGAGTCCAGTCAGGCTTTCATTGGGGAGCCCGCAAAGTGCGAGATCTGTGGAGGTCGAGGGGTTTAGGAATTCAGGCCAGAATCATCAGAGCGGATGTGACTCCTTACAGTAATTGACCCTTCACCACCAGAGGGTAAGCGACATCAGCCCAGAGACACGAGAGTCATAGAGACCATCACCAGTAAAGAAACGGACATCAGATCGGCTATTTGAGAGATGCTAACTCCCACGTAGCACCATGCTGCGCAGCTACATACATTAGTCAGTGCTCTTGAATTTCCAAGATGGAGGATTCATACAAAGCAGTACAAGCCTTGCTGGAGGAGTTTGAGACTGCAATGCTGTCTAGATTCGACCGTCTGTTAGTGAAAATGCAGTCGGTTGATGCTCACGGCCAAACTGCTATGGCAGCAACAGCAGGGGATGTGTCAGACAACTTGAGAATCTGCCGTGTTTTCCCAGTCAGATACCAGTAACTATCTGACCCTCTTAGGGACAGCTAAATTTGACCACCCTCAGTTTATTTTCCAGTCTGGAACAGGGGTGGAAACTACTTCTGAGCTTGATGCAGTGGTACTTTTGGAACCCATTGATAATTGTAGGGACATGCACCCTGACCTACACTCGTTGCCCAGTGAACAGAGTTACTGTAGAGGTGACAGGGTCCTTTATGGACTACAGAGACATGACATGAAGCTCTTTCATACTACATATCTGAGACCTCTTCAGCCCAGCACAAGGCGAAGCATACTTGGACTGGTACAAGGGAAGTGATTCTGAGTATGTTGGTCACTCGAACGCTACTTTGTGCCCTGCAAACTTTGTTTCTGGCTGGCTACCCTTAAGCTAACTTGGCCTTTATGAAGTCCTTGGACTGATTTTGCTTGTCAATTATATTAACTTACGGGTATGTTATTATCATCTAGAGTGCCTAACATCTTTAATAACTCCCTCTGTTATATTATGCTACAGCACAAAAAAATTAAATTGTACTTTTTCCTTGTCTCCATATACATATACACAAATGCAAATAATATTTGCCCTAACAATGATTCTGTACTCATGAACAAAAAAATGCCCATCATAACTATAATAGTTCTGTCCATGGGGCAGGTCAGCAGTTGTGGAGAATAATATCACTACTCTGTTACTCACCTCTCCACCCCCTCCCCCTTCTATGCGGTAAGGAATGAGTAATTTTTCCTCCGCATTTATATTCTGGCAGAGTTTCGTAGCCTCTGCTCTGTTCGAAGAACCTGTTTAAAGCTTTCTCCCATATATGTAACAAAAGACTCTTTGGGCCCTAAATACAACAGAAAAAGTGCGGTGTCTATACTTATGTACCTTATTATTTATAGTCAAGATGTCTACTTAATTTTTCTAAACGTATCCTGATTCCGGGTGCCTGACCAGAACTGAAAGTTTTATTAGAGTAATTTTTGTTATTGCCTTATTGTTTTCTGAGGACTATCTGGACATAGCATTTGAACCAGATTACTTTACGCGCTGTTAACTGACATTACCACAGATGGACTTTGGTGTCATCCACATTTTTAAAGAGTCTGCTCCCACCATTACATACCATCCCATTGCTAATTAAAGGGATATGAAACACATATTTTTAGAGCATGACATTTTAAGCAACTTTCTAATTAACTCTTATTATCAATTTTTCTTCATTCTCTTGGTATCTGTATTTGAAAAGCAGGAATGTAAGCTTAGGAGCTGGCCCATTTTTGGTTCAGCACATGGGTAACGCTTGCTGATTGGTGGCTAAATTCAAATCAAACAGTGGCAGTGCAGCATAGCAAATCAGGCAGTGGCATTGATGCATAGCAAATCAGGCAGTGGCTGTGTTGCATAGCAAATCAGACAGTGGCTGTGCTGCATAGCAAATTAGACAGTGATTGTGCTGCATAGCAAATCAGACAGTGGTGGTGCTGCATAGCAAATCAGATAGTGGTGGTGCTGAATATCAAGTCAGACAATGGTAGTGCTGCATAGCCAATCAGACAGTGGTTGTGCTGCATAACAAATATATATATATATATATATATATATATATACATACAGTGGGGGAAAAAAGTATTTAGTCAGCCACCAATTGTGCAAGTTCTCCCACTTAAGAAGATGAGAGAGGCCTGTAATTTTCATCATAGGTATACCTCAACTATGAGAGACAAAATGTGGAAACAAATCCAAACAATCACATTGTCTGATTTGGAAAGAATTTATTTGCAAATTATGGTGGAAAATAAGTATTTGGTCAATATCAATACTTTGTTATATATCCTTTGTTGGCAATGACAGAGGTCAAACGTTTTCTGTAAGTCTTCACAAGGTTGTCACACACTGTTGCTGGTATGTTGGCCCATTCCTGCATGCAGATCTCCTCTAGAGCAGTGATGATTTGGGGCTGTCGCTGGGCAACACGGACTTTCAACTCCCTCCAAAGGTTTTCTATGGGGTTGAGATCTGGAGACTGGTTAGGCCACTCCAGGACCTTGAAATGCTTCTTACAAAGCCACTCCTTCGTTGCCCGGGTGGTGTGTTTGGGATCATTGTCATGCTGAAAGACCCAGCCACATTTCATCTTCAATGTCCTTGCTGATGGAAGGAGGTTTGCACGCAAAATCTCACGATACATGGCCCCATTAATTCTTTCATGTACACGGATCAGTCATCCTGTTCCCTTTGCAGAGAAACAGCCCCAAAGCAAGAGGTTGCCACCCCCATGCTTCACAGTAGGTATGGTGTTCTCTCTCCTCCAAACACGACAAGTTGTGTTTCTACCAAACAGTTCTACTTTGGTTTCATCTGACCATATGACATTCTCCCATTCCGCTTCTGGATCATCCAAATGCTCTCTAGCATACTTCAGACGGGCCCGGACATGTACTGGCTTAAGCAGGGGCACGTCTGGCACTGCAGGATCTTAGTCCCTGGCAGCGTAGTGTGTTACTGATGGTAGCCTTTGTTACGTTGGTCCAGCTCTCTGCAGGTCATTCACTAGGTCCCCCTGTGTGGTTCTGGGATGTTTAGACACGTGTGATGGAGCATTGTCCTGCATGAAAATCATGTTTTTCTTGAAGGATGCAGACTTCTTCCTGTACCACTGCTTGAAGAAGGTGTCTTCCAGAAACTGGCAGTAGGACTGGGAGTTGAGCTTGACTCCATCCTCAACCCGAAAAGGCCCCACAAGCTCATCTTTGATGATACCAGCCCAAACCAGTACTCCACCTTCACCTTGCTGGCGTCTGAGTCGGACTGGAGCTCTCTGCCCTTTACCAATCCAGCCACGGGCCCATCCATCTGGCCCATCAAGACTCACTCTCATTTCATCAGTCCATAAAACCTTAGAAAAATCAGTCTTGAGATATTTCTTGGCCCAGTCTTGACGTTTCAGCTTGTGTGTCTTGTTCAGTGGTGGTCGTCTTTCAGCCTTTCTTACCTTGGCCATGTCTCTGAGTATTGCACACCTTGTGCTTTTGGGCACTCCAGTGATGTTGCCGCTCTGAAATATGGCCAAACTGGTGGCAAGTGGCATCTTGGCAGCTGCACGATTGACTTTTCTCAGTTCATGGGCAGTTATTTTGCACCTTGGTTTTTCCACATGCTTCTTGCGACCCTGTTGACTATTTTGAATGAAACGCTTGATTGTTCGATGATCACGCTTCAGAAGCGTTGCAGTTTTAAGAGTGCTGCATCCCTCTGCAAGATATCTCACTATTTTTGACTTTTCTGAGCCTGTCAAGTCCTTCTTTTGACCCATTTTGCCAAAGGAAAGGAAGTTGCCTAATAATTATGCACACCTGATATAGGGTGTTGATGTCATTAGACCACACCCCTTCTCATTACAGAGATGCACATCACCTGATATGCTTAATTGGTAGTAGGCTTTCGAGCCTATACAGCTTGGAGTAAGACAACATGCATAAAGAGGATGATGTGGTCAAAATACTT